>NW_019396245.1:137410-211597 GCF_000591075.1 Eurytemora carolleeae | reverse complement strand
TTAAAGGGACTTTATTATTATCATTATTATTATTTTCATTATTATTATTATTATTATCATTATTAGCATTGTAATAATGTTAACTATTTGTTATAGATGTATTTCATATCCCCCTGAGGAATATAAAGATTTCACCTGTTGTCCAGTATTTATTGTAACTTCTAATTCCTTAGCTTTAGGTGAATATTTCAAATGTGAGTGTGGGGGGGGGGGCAGAAATTAATGAAGTGATTGAATATCCTTTTTTAGAATTCCAGAAATCTTTCCTCGGGGTTTATCAGAAGGTTAGTTTTATAAAAAAAAAGAGAATTATTTTTTAGTTTGTGTTTCAGTTTATTAAAAATCTCCGCATATCATCAACTATAGTTTTATGTTGACTAAAATCTTCCAACTTCAAAAGTTACAGAAACTTTTAAACTTGTCTGAGAGAAATGTCTTTTTTGGAACGGACCAAACGTACCTCGAATACTTTAGTGATCTTTTTATAATTTCAGAAAAACTAAATCATCATATGTTAGACCCCAGTTAAACTCCGCTAAACATAGATTTTAATATAGCTGAGATCGACCAGATATATTGAAGAGAGAGAGGTAGCTGAACCTCTATGACGTAGTTTAACCAATACTCTTGTGTGCCGCACGGTTCAAGCTTAAGAAATGTCTGGGAGGTTCAACCATTTTCTCGCTATTCATAAAATTTCAAGTGACCCTTCCCTTGTAAAGATGGAAATATTGGATTCACAAAGGTGCCCTTAAAAGCTTTGTCTAATCAAGCATGAATAAGATATCAATTTTTATAATTTGAAAAACTGATTATTTTCAATAGCGGTTTCTCTACAAAAGCAACTTGCGCTGCAAGAAAAAGTATCATCAGAACTGAACACTTTTAAACCCAGAAAAAATATCATATCTTCCACATTATTGATCAGATAAAGGTTTCAAGGGTTCCAGGGTACCGGGGTAAGTTGTGCATTGCATTGGAGGATAACTTGAAATTACGCTTACAGTCTCCTTAAAGCTGGTCCTTAGGTAGATAATTTGACCCGGAATGAGCGTCCAGTTTATCAATTAAAGGGAGGAAGAGTGTACGCATATTACTGGGTAATTACTAATTATATAATAATACAATTGTAGAATATTGAGTTAGAACAGAATAAACCAAAAAGAATTAGTTGAATTAAGGATATCTAAAGTGAGACGGATATAACTTTAGAATAGAAAGACGATATTTAAGCAATCTTTTGTATATTTGGTGTTGTTTTAGAGTAAAAAGGAAAATGTGTCTGTGAACACTGCATAACTGCTGTTTTTTCATGTTCAACGGACTATTTAAAATCATGATTTGAATAGTCTTCCTGTTTCCACAGTTTTATGTGTCTTACTGTAGTTTGACTAGAGGCAGAATATGGTTGGTTCCACTAAAAATTGTATTAAATTTTTCAAGATTTAAGCTGGCGCTCATTTGAAATTGGTTTGGGGGGATTTGAGACACGGCTTTAATTCATTAAATTCGCATGATAAGAAAGATTATTAATATGACTTAAAATCAATTTAAAGCAAACTTATTTTTGTATTAAAGTAAAATCTATTGTTTCTATTTTAAGATATTTAACGAGAACAGATTGGATGATGGAGAAAATTGGTTGGTGAGTTAACATTCTATATGTTGGTATCCAATAAACCTGAAACGGCTGAGCCGTTCAGGTCCTGTTTTTTTGTGGCCACTCTCATGCCCCAGGGAAGGTTTATGGATCGTTGAAAAATATTTTTCTTTAGATTTCCGACAACATTGATCAATGGAGGCATGGGATTGAATCACCAAACTTGTTCCAGTAAGTCTGAATTTATACAGATCCCAAAATCCGACAGATTTTTAGTAATTTAAAGATTTGGTAGATAATACTCATTTACATAAGGGTAGAAATATTATATCGAAAATGTCAAATCATTTTTTTCACCAGCAAAAAAGAAGCAATATCATTGAAGGAAAGAATTGAAAAAATCATAACTTAATCAATAATTAGCGAAAAAAAAAAACTTAAATCGTTACGGTGGTCGTGTTATTGAAATCATATGGAATTATGTTAGTTCAGGAATTGTATAAGATCATTCATTTTTAAATTAAATTCATCATGGAGTTGTATAAGATCATTGATATATACATTAAATTCATCATGGAGTTGTATAAGATCATTCATATTTACATTAAATTCATCATGGAGTTGTATAAGATCATTTCCATTTACATTAAAATCATCTGGAAACTGTGTTAGATCGATCACAGTAACCTTAGAATCATCTGAAATTGTGTTTAAGAGAAACAAGAGAGAACGAGAATGGATTAAAAGTGCAGTGCAAGGAACCATACTGTGGCAATCAATGTTTAACCCAGGTTATCAACTTTAATGTCTCTTTCTTTAACTTACAAAAAGCAAAAGTTTAAACAGATAAAATTCTACATTTGATGTATAGAAACAGAGTTCTTAAAGGGACTGTAAAGGAAAAATGGAAGGTGGTATAGGCTGAAAGCGAATCATTTAAGCTTTTGATCGCATTCGCAACCCATCAAGGTTATATCTGATGTTCCTGTCTCGAGAAATTGAAAATTCATATATATACAATTTTGTATAGAAATAGTAGGTTTAAACAGATCATATTCAGCAAAAATCCAACCGCTTAAGATATCCCAAGGAATCCTAATTGTAACTAGGGCTGGGCACGTTCCGACTTTTTTGAAATCGTTCCGTTCCGTTCTAGAACGAGGGCCTTCAGCTAAATTGTTCCGTTCTCGTTCCTCTTTTTTATCGTTCCGTTCTCGTTCCGTTCCGTTCTGAGTAGAAGAACGGTCTTCCCGTTCCGTTCCGTTCTTGGCGTTCTTAGTTGAAGAACGGTTGCATCCCTCTTGTTCTGTTCTTAATTAAGAACGTTTCCATCCCCCGTTCCGTTCTCAGTAACGGACAATTACATCAAAGACAAAAGTTTTATAGAAAAGAGTTGGTAAAAAAGTAAAAATATTACAATTTTTAAATAAAAAGTTCCTCACGGCCATAAATAATACTTTAAATTATATATTTTAAATTTAGGGTTAAAAGAATAAGCTTAGATAATTCTTCGTTTTTTTTTCGGAACGATGGGATCGTTCTTGATCGTTCCGTTCGTTCTCGGCAAAGAACGATCGTTCCACCGTTAACGCGCCCAGCCCTAATTGTAACTTAGGTTTTTTTACAATTATTTTTTTATAATTTTATTTTTATTTTTAATAGATAACATTTTTTTTTTGAATTCTTTAGGTTAACAAGGGTAGCGTTCCTTTCTCGGTTTGGACAAAACTTCACAGAAACTGGGGTTGGCTTAAGGATACTAAACTTAGGTAAAGAAATTCTTAAACCTTCTTTTATTGGTTTTTTATTCTGTATAGTTAATTAAATATGTACGTGTGACTAAAGTTTTCTTTCCTACGCTTTTTGAATGAATCATTTTGTAATTTTCCATTATCACTGAAATACTGCATTCAAAATCATTTTCGCATTACTTTTGATATACAGTCGATACTTTACTATCAAGCCCTTTATGAATACTTTTGGCTAGATACCTTTTTTATGGAATATATTATCTTTATTTTAGAGTTCAATGTTATGATATTGAAAAGGCAAAAAACTGTTGCACTAAGATTAGATTAAGGTAAAAAAAAAATTATCTTCACAAATGCAACGACATGCTTTCCTACACCCTCATTTACTTTAAAGTCATGTGATCACTTAATGCTGCCGGTTTAAAACTTTATTATCCTTGCTGGTTGCATAAGTGATACAAAACTGCAGACAATACTAATAGCACTATAGTTTCAGAAGAAAGTAAACATTTCCATTTACTGATAGCGTCGATTGAAGGATTCATAATTCTAATTGGATAATAAGATAGATAAAAAGATAGATGTTAGCGCCATACTATTTCTATTGGTTCTGAATAGACAACAAACACATGACTGAACCCTGGATCCCCTGACTGAACCCTGGATCAGGCGCTAATGGACTCGGTATACAGGCGTGATAGACGAGCCATATTTAAAGCAACATTGGAAAAAGGAACATATAATAATACAATGAAATTCAAAATTATTTTGTTGAAATCTTAAAAGAACTGTAAGCGTAATTTCAAGGGACCTTTCATTTTTAGAGTGTTCGATTTACAACAGTAATCTTTATACCTTTAACTGGTCAATATTGTCGGACTGATTAATTTACAAAAACCTTTTAATTGTTAAACACTGAGTAAATCAACCCATGCCCTCTTCGCCATTCAAATTACGCTTACAGTCCCTTTAACATTATTTTATTTTTAGATCAAATGGATTAAGTTCCGTTTTTCATTTTGATAAACTTGGCGTGTACAATGTTGCAGTAAACTTTCAAAACAGGTATATCAATACAATCTTTAATTTTTTTTAAACTCTGATAATCTAAATAATATCGTAGTCCTTTTATATTTCCAACTATAAAATCTATTAGAACAAATAATCTAAGTTTAACTCATCAAAAGTTTACACCATCTGGTTGCAAAAATAAGGGAATTAGAAAATTTGGGGTTGTGTAAAGACTTAATTCCTTTTCCCTATCCATAGTAGCTAGCTATTTTGACAATATATTACCTATGCATCAACATATATTCAATATATATTTAGTATTTACTAATCACGTTTAAATATTCAGAAACCTGACTGAATTGGGACGGTTTGTTTTCAACCAAGAAAATGGAAAGAATATGTTGTATATGTGGGACTGGGGTCCAAATGCAGGTAATTTTTCCTAATATTCATATAAATGTTGATTCATTTAAAGGGAGTTTAAGAATAATTTTATACGACATTTTAATTCCAAAAAAGCTGAATATTAAAACAAAGAATTAATGAATCTACGGAAAAAATGCCGAAAGCTGGGATTACTGTTATTTTTGCACTTTAAATTGCATATTATAGTTGATAAAAAAATGACATTTCCGTAAAATATGTCAGCTGGTAAAATAAAATGATCAGCGGTGCATTGTGTTGAAAGTAGGTATAACACTAGTTTTATTTGAAGATTTTTTTTAACTAAACTTACAACTATATATTTTAATGAGGTATGAACTGGATGGTTTCCCTGGACTACTTGAACAATAAGAGGTTTATTGAGAGCTTGAGTGTTGAAACACATCTAGATAATAATATCTGTATTGAAGATGTTCACAAGTAAATTATAATTTATAATTAAAAAACAGTACTTTTTTTGAGAAACACAACGACAACGATGCCTTAAGGACCGGAATTTTAGCAATAAAAATTTATTCGCGAAATGCAAAAACAATTTATTATCATAGACTTTGAATCTTTCTAAGACAAATTAATGTATTTCCCCTGTTTGTTTCTAGGGGGGGGATAGATAATATATATATTACATTTATATATAATACATATAATATTTTCTATTTGTCTGTTTGTACGTCTGATCATACCTCATGAACCCCTTGAACGATTTGGATCAAATTTTGATTGATGAACTAGGTAAAACTATGGGAATATTCTTAGTTTGGGTCAAAGATTCAAAGTTGGTTGACTTTTAAAGGTTTAGTGTGCAGGCAAAGCTTGGTGTCCAAGCTTGTCACAAATAAATCATAAAACAAATCTTGAGCAAAAAAAGTGCTCCAAACTTAAATTTGTACATCAAATATATTATAAAGAGTTGGACCTTTCCGAGTGTGGAATACAGCAGACCGTGCCTGGCAGACAGATTGGAACCTAAGAGTAGAATGCTATAATGAAACACTAGACTGCTGTGACAAGGTGAAGCAATGCAAATCTTTTTGCTAAAAATGCATTTGAAATTCCTTTCAGATTTTTACCCATCGATTTTGGGATCCGTTTCAAGGCTTAATTTTTTGTATTTACTTTTTTTTTTACTATTGCCATAATATTGTGTAGTTTTCTTTATTAAAATAAATCGCCTTAGCTTTTCCATGTTTGCTTTTTTAGTTAAAACTTGAATTTCGTCTATAATCAAAATTAAAATTCTTTTTTTGTTAATTTTTTCGTTGACCCAGGTTGGAGTACGGTCGACTCAAACTACTCTATTTGTCCAGCCAGACATTCTTGGAGAATATTCATTCTTTACAGGTTTTCATGCAGAAATAATATTGAGAAAATCTACATTTTTGCTAGTTTGCAAAACAAAATATTCTTTTTATGTCCAGTATTTAAAATAAAGAGAATTATAATTTTATTTACGTACTTTAAGTCAGAGTTTCCAAAGGAATTCAGTCTTTGTCCCAAACTTAAATTTCCTAATCCCTATATATCCTTGAAACCTGATCTGAGATTTTAAAAGCTTAAACCCGAGTAAACCCCGGTTTAGTTTCAGTAGAAGTAAATATTTCCATTTACTGATAGCGCCGATTGAAGGATTCGTATCTCTAATTGGATAATGAGATGAATAGAAAGATAGACGTTACCGCCATACTATTTCTATTGGTTCAGAATAAACAACAAACACATGACTGAACCCTGATTGGATCAGGCGCTACAGGAGGGATTGAAAAACTAAAACCCAAGTCAGGATTGGTTCCAATTCAGCCAATGCGAGACTGGTTAGAATGCTTTCTCTCTGTAGCAGACAGATCAGATGTAACAAGGAGATGTAAATTTCGAAAATTCAAACATTACGTAGATACCTAATTTTCATTGTCACGTTTATTTTAAACCTTTGAATAGTTTGGACACTACTTATAATGAACCTTTTCAAACCAAGCTCATTTGATCTAACATAATTTATAGTTTAAAATATCTACAGGTCTACAACAGGGGCTTGCTAAGATACAGGGATTAAGAAATCAGAGTTTGTTGCAAGACTCCATTCCTTTGTAGCCACCTGCAAATTAATGAATTAAAATCTGTGAAAAGAAAGAAGATGTTATTGAGAATTAAAATGTATAAATGCATTGTCTCAAATGCTTGTCCGTTCAAAATGTCAAGATAAAATAGAAAAACTAGAAATCTATATTATTTTGTTTGTAGGATACAATGGCAGGTCTGTGTATAAACATTCTACTCAGGATTATCAATTATTCTTCAAGGATTGGGGTTCTAACCAGGTTTCCTTTCTTTACTTCGTGCCACTTCTTTCTAATCTATATCTAGGTCGTACTGCCGGATACTTCTTTACATGGGAGCAGTTTTCTTTAATATATTCTTGCTTTTTTTGATTGATGTAAATTTTGAAATTTGAAGGGAAGCAAAGTTATTAAAGATGCATTCATTAATTATTACGTTTATTGAATACATCATCAAGATGCAAACCAAACATATGCAAATAAGGAATCTTTGATAAAAAGATACTTTTAGTTCATTTCAAATTTTTGTTTTCCACTTCCGATAAGTGTGTTGATTTGAAGTTAATATATTAAAAATGCATATTTCTTTAGTACAAATATAACCTTTTTTTAGGGAGAAAACTGGGTTATCGGGAAAAATTATACGGACGACGAGGTACTTTTTATTTAAATTTATAACCTAATCAAAAATTAAAAGGTTTATCAAAAAATTTTAAGGAAATGAGTTTTTGCCACAAACTCTGAACTTTTCCCCCCTATATCTTAGCAACCCGATGTAGTAGACCTTTGATATTTCAAACTATGAATTATTGTTAGATCAAGTAGTCTAAATTTTCAATATCGTTGGTTTACACCATCAGGTGGCAAAGATAAAGGGATTAGAACATTTGAGTTTTTGGTAAAAACGCAATTCCATTGAAATTAATTTTATGCTATATTTAGGCAATAATGTAAGCAACATAAAGGGATACCAAATGTGAGATTTTAGTCTTAAAAGCAGCATTTTAACGGGCTACTGGCAAAAACACACCTTCAGTCTTCTCTGAAATCTAGTCCTTGTGGGTATTTCCGTATTTCCGTATACTGCTTTTAGCAATTGTGTAAACGTAATTTAACAAAATCTTTTATTTCAATCAAACTATTTAAAGATACTGCTTTCTTCTCCCAACATGGAATATGTGCAGAATGATTGTGTTACTGATGCAGATGAGGTGATTTTACATTTTTCAAAGTTTAGATTTTCTGTTTTAACATGACCTTTTTCTAAATTCGAATAGATTTTTGGGTGAGATTATTTTTGTATATATTTGGGATGTCTGTTTGTCTGTATCCAATAAACTTCAAAACGTTGAAGCTAAACAATTTTGTCCAGGATAAAATGTCGACATTAAATATTCTTTTGGAAAATGCACCATTTTAGATAAATCCGTGACCTTTTTTTTTGGAGATCGAAGACAAAAACTTTGAGCAAATAGCAAAGAGCAATAGTTAGAAAATAGTCTAAAAGGCAGTATCTCATTTCTTCTCAATAAATTATTGCACTTTTTTTCCAGATTGGTTTAATTAAACCATTCCTGGTGAAATCAAACGAGAAATATCAAGGTTGGCTTCAAGATAGGTAAAACCAGGCGTTTAGTCTTTAAATCTTGATCCACTCAATTCAATTAGTCATTCGGGGCAAGAATAATGAGTTAAAGCAAATGTTTATGAAAATAAAAAGAACCTTTTTAAAGACCTTCGTATGTAGAAGGGGTTGATTCCCAATCTTTTAGATAAAGTAAGGAAAGGGGGCGGTCGGACAATAAATTACATTCAAGTAAACCAGCACATTAAATAAAAACAAGCACCTCACAGGACTAGACTTAACAACTTTTAGATCTTTACGTATTGAGTGTGTCAAGTTCTTTGATCCAAATAATCCTGATCTTCGGGAGTTTCTCAAGAATAGAAGAACAGAAGAAAATAGAAACAGAGTTGTTTATAATTTGTGAAAAGTATAGACAGAAATTATCACATTTAAAGTTTAAAACTTTGAACTCTGATCTAAAATTAGATTTTTCAACGGTTCTATAAAAATAATCCTTTTTATTGTTTAAACTAAAAGTTAAGCAAGTTTTTTTTGTATATTGTTAGTAGTTTAATGATTTTTGAAATAAAAAACTTGATTATTTGATCGACTAGCATTATTTAAACATAAAAAAGTTACATCTAAATTTCTGAATGAAAGTATCTAAAATAAGTAAAAAAGAAAAGAAAAATTGTATTTCAAATTTCAAAGAGTTTTTCTTTTTTACTTTTTTCTTTTTGGTAAGAATTTGTTAGGATATAGACTTTAGGTTGGTCTTTTTTTTTGTAGAACTCATAAATATCTTGAAATTGTACATAAAGTTTAGTTCTTCGTTTATTTATTGGCATAAAAATTTATTGTTTTTGGTGTTTTGTGTGGTTTGTTGGAGTTTGGTTTTATGTTTTCATATTTTTTTTGGTAAAATGTGAAAAAATTTTCTATTAGGAATAAACTGTTTTAGAATATATTTCAAATTTATGTAAATGTGACATGTTTCACGGTACATACATAGAAAACTAAACAAACTGAAATCATGCTGTATAAAAAACTAAGAAAGAAAAACTCTACCTCTTCAAGAAATATTTTCTCCTGGCTGTAGAAGTAATGATACTTTTGTATGCAAGTTGTTTTATATTCAATATAATTTTATCATATACTCTCTGGGAGACCCGGAAAAAAGTGCTTTTCGAGACCAAATAATTATTTTTTAATGCAACGTCAACAGACAATGATAAATATCGTTCTTAAACGAACGAATAGTTTTTTTGCAATGATATTTACGGTTTAAATACTATCAATGGTGTATACTGAAGTGTTCTTAACTTTTCTTCTTAGTTTTCAGTAAATTGTTATTTTTGCAGCTATTTTTGTTGTCGTCTTCTTTACTCTCTTTCCAGAGTTTTCTATGTAATTTCTCAATATATGCATCTACCTTAAGATTAAAACATATCTTTTTTAATACAAAAATTTAGTATAAATGATTATCAATCCAAGCATATATAATTTCCTGAAGAATCTTGGCTCTTCTGAAAAAAATTTAAATAATTATAAGCTTAAAATGTGTGTTCACTCTGCACACTTTTAATTGTTTAAAAAGTTTTAAAATTTTAAAGTTTTAACGAAAAGCAAACCTTCTCTGTCCAAGGATTCTTTTTTTCTTCGTCGTTCATCAGTTTCCTCAACAGTATCTGCTTTCTTCTCCTCCTTCTCCTCCTTCTTATCTTTTTCTTCATTCTCTTGAGGCGTTTTTTCTGCATCAGATTTTTCTTCTTTTTGCACTGTTATCAAACTTTCGGCAAGATTGTTGTCCTTCTGAAATAAAATGAGTTCAAGAATAAAGGATTGAAGTTGCCACAAACTCATATTTTCAAATCCCATTGGACTGATGGTATTTGATATTTCAAAATTAAATTATTTGACCTAATATAATCTTTATTTTTTCTTCTCAACCCCCCACCCCCCCCCTCCTGGAACTTTAGTTTTGTAGCTTCCCCTCCCCTAATTCTAAAAATCTAGTCTTATTTCATAGTTCCAAACATTCTTTAGGTTGGACAATAGTTTGTTAAAGAAACTGAGTCACAAACTTAAATTTTCTAATCCATATTTCTTTGCAACCTGGTGGTGTAAACCTTTTATATTTTAAACTTAAAATATTTAATCAAACAGAATTTATAGTCTGATATATCAAAGGTCTACGACATTGGGTTGCAGAGATAGAGATTGGAAGATTAGAGTTTGTGGCAAAAACTCAATTAATTACTTTATCTTTTGATTTCCCAAATTTTATGATAAATGCCTGTTCAATTACTTTGTAAATTATTAGTCAAATCTGTCCTAGGACTGATGATAATGAATAAAAAACATCAAAATATATTTCCTAATTCTACAGATAAAGAACACGTTAATTCAGATTTTATAGTTTGAAAAATTTAAGGTCTAGGAAATTGGGTTTTACTGATGTAGGGATTTAAAAATCAGAGTTGGAGGCTCAATTCCCTTATTGTCTTTTGTCACTTTACAATTGGGAACTTTCTGGAAAAATTTTATAGTTCAAAGAAACCATACATCTTTGTTTGGAATATCGAGTTATTGATAGCATTTCGAATTTACGAACATTTGTTCTAAATTACGAATACATTGTACTTATTACCTTATTTTTGACTGGAGATCTACCCGATTTAGCCAGTTTATTCAGAAACATGTAAAATAGGCGTCTGTTCATGTTTTTACTCATCTGATACAAGACAAACCTATACAAATTATATTAAATTAATTATAATTTGAAATTATCATAATTCTTTTAAAACTTATCTGTAAAATCCAAAATGTCCAAATTTTTGAAAAAAACATAATTTTCTAAGAAATATTCTAAAAAATCGGTGATTTTTGCCAAAAACTCGATTATTACTCGGATTAAACGTTTTGGATCATTCTGGTCCTGAGGGCATTATTTAGCAGTTTAAATTGGACTTTTTGTGTATTTACAAAGAAGATAATAATTTCTCTATGGTTTATTCCTCAGCAGTAACTTCATGATTGAAGTAAGAAATAAAGCCACATTGTAAAATATAAGTTTTATTCGATGGGTAGGGGGGGGGGGGTTGGTGAGGGGAGGTATTGTATTTGATATTTGTTAAATTGTATGATAAAAATATATGTACCAATCTCCTATGCTGCAGTTTGCAACATAAGCCTGAATATTAGCACACTGTTCTGAATCCCTGCAAAAAATATATGATTTTGTCCTAATATCACTGACATCATTGTGGCATTCTAGCATTAAACAAAAAAGTAAAAAATAATTTAAAAAATAAATACTTGAAATATCTGTGCATTCTTAATCTTAGCAGATGATATCTGAATATAGAGAGAGTCTGAAGGCATCTGAAAAAAATCTCGTTTTCAGCGTTTGTCTGCTAAAGACCATTTTTTCTGCTTTTTTATTCGATTTTTCATTGTAAAAAGGCCTCAAATAAATAAAAACAGGCAAAGCACACTGTGAGATTGTGTTTAATTTTTAATTTTCGTAAAACCTATCTTTTGAAAATGAAGTTCATTTTAAATATATAGTACCATTCTTTATACTGAGACAGGTATATATTTTATTTATGACTTTTATAATTACAATTTTATATTTTTAAATGATCTAAAATATAAAAAGGTTAAACCTTTTTATTATTTGAATTAATCAAAAAAAATTTTTGTAGATACCTCAATATGATTCTGATTGATCAAACAAACAAAATTATATCTTTATTATTTTAATTGTCAATTGATCAAAAAACCATTTGTACCTTTGTATTATTCTAAATGATCCAAAGATAAGAAGAATCACAAACCAGATCCAGAGAACCAAATAAACCTTGTCTAAACATTTGAAAAACAATTGCATTTCTAGAAAAAAAATTAGGCCGAGAAATTCTTAAATTAATTCAATTACTACTTTTTATGAAACTATTGTGAATACTTTATCATTCGATCTTCCTCACTTCATTGTGAAATTTATAATGAATGTGCTATAAAGCTAGTTTAATTAGCTGTACATTATAGCACGTGTGCTATATATTTTCTCCATAAAATTTAGGATACTTCCAAAATATTTTTTTTTCAATTGAAATGAAAATAAAATTTAAATCAATTTTAAATTTTGACTTCTGCTTTGTTTTAAAACTTATTTGATCTAGAAACAGCCATTGAAATAAGACAAATACACAAAGGTTTCATAAAATTACCTATGATTTTATAACATTTTTGGACAGAAATTTTCTCTTTATCGAAAAGGTTCAAGCCTTTTTAGATTTAATTTTGACAAAATATAATCTAAAAAGGCGAGAACCTTTGAGAAAATTTAAGTCCAAATTCTATATATCACGTCGTGCCAAAATTATAGTGATATGAATAGTTTTGAAGTTTTTAAAATATATTTTTTGAAATTAAAAACTTAGCATAATAATAAACTTCCCTAGTAGATCTAATGCGGTTGCAAGTCTCGTTTTGATTAAAACAGTTTATGTATAATTTTCAAACTTTTGAAAAATGTCCCCCTATTTCACATCGGGGTTTTTTACCTATGATTATATTTAGAGCTATGATACAAAGTGCTTGTAATGCTTCTTGCCTTCCCCCTCCTCCATACCGGAAATATGTACAGCTGACAACCTGGATATAACATTTGTTCAGCTAAAAACCTAGGTACAACATATGTACAGCTGACAACCTGGATATAACATTTGTTCAGCTGAAAACCTAGGTACAACATATGTACAGCTGACAACCTGGATATAACATTTGTTCAGCTGAAAACCTAGCTACAACATATGCACAGCTGACAACCTGGATATAACATTTGTTCCGCTGAAAACCTAGGTACAACATATGTACAGCTGACAACCTAGATATAGCATTTGTTCAGCTGAAAACCTAGGTACAACATATGTACAGCTGACAACCTAGATATAACATTTGTTCAGCTGAAAACCTAGGTACAACATATGTACAGCTGACAACCTGGATAACATTTGTTCTGCTGAAAACCTAGGTACAACATGTGTACAGCTGACAACCTGGATATAACATTTGTTCAGCTGAAAACCTAGGTACAACATATGTACAGCTGACAACCTGTAGTAGATAGATGCAAACTATATATAATACAGCATAGCAAACATACATACCCTTGGAAATGTTTGGCACATTGGATTATGATTTCCGTACAATCCTCTTTCTTCTTCTGGAATACTGTAGTACCTAAAGATATTTGTTAATATGACCGTACAAAATATAACTTTTTAAGGTTTGTTTATGTGTTCATTTCATTTTATTAGATCGCCAAATAAAATCTAAATTGTCAAAAGTTTTGATTGAAACAGGGACCTTATAATTAATCTACAGATCGAAAATCAATTTTTTTAAAAAACCCTTAAAAAATGGATGTAATAAAATGTGTCACATCTTTACATGTGGTTATTGTCAAAAGTAAAAAAAGTAATTTTCAACATTTTTTTGCACCCTAACCGTTTAAGTTCAAAGATGAAAATCAGAGGGGGAAAGTATTTTTTTTCTTCTTCAGAAATTGACAAGTTTTACTCGTCTTACTGCAGTTTGATATACTTCGTACAAATTAAACCCAGGCTCTTGTATCTGTTTTTATTTACTACTAGCTGAAGTGCCCGGCGTTGCCCGTGGAGAAAAAAATTTGATTTTGAAAGGAAAAAATATAATTTTATTTAGCCTATGTTACTTGAATATACCGCACTCAAGAGATCCCTTAAAAAATGTAAGCCCATTCGGTATAGCCCTTTGGCCAGCTATAGCTAACATATAAATATATATTATACATACATACATATATATACATCATACATGAGCAAAGAGTTTTATTATATAGAAGATTACCTATACACATCTGAACCATAAGATAAATAACTTCGTCCCAAGAATTTATCCGTAATGTAAAACTGTCTAAACAGATTCATTTTAGTCTAATGGTTTCTTTCCAATCGGATTAAATCCCACTTTATGCCATATTTTTTTAAAAATGCTTTATTGTAAACAGGGGCGGATACAGGATTTAAGTGAGGGGGGATGCTAGATTTATTTCAGAACAAAAACAGCCAGATTTAGGAACAAAATTTTTTTAAAGATAGATATTGTTCCTGTTTTGTACTAGGTTTTCTTTCCCTTAAGTGCTATTGAGGAGCTGTTCTGAAATCTCAGGAGGGGGGTGCGAAGATCCTGCTGCACCCCCCACCCCCAGTATCCGACCCTGATTGTAAAGCTACAAATATTTAAATCAAAATGAAATCAAAAAATGTATCTTTAATGTATAAAAGTCGTTTCAAAACCTCATATATGGCCCGGATTTTCAAGTTATGCTATGATCAAAGCATTTGATTCTTATTCAATTCAGCTTTAGATATTTTAAGCTCAAATGGTTACATTACAGGAAAAGGTGTGTTAACAAATATCTTACCCAGCTGCAATAGCGAGGTTAAAAATTTCACAGAGAAAAAAGGCCAGAAAATATCTAAAAAGATTGTAAATATATATTACATTATAAATGTAAATATATAAAACTGATAAGTAAAATACATTTTTCCATTTTATTGCTGTACAAATTGTTTCGTGCTTTAAACACTCCTCGGCATCATGAGTTCAGGGGGCGGAAACGTCATGGGGGTGTGTCTGTACCAAAAGAGTGTGTGTAAGTAATACCGAACTGAAGGTGTGCACTGTAGGTATATGCAGTACATAAGAATCTCGGTAATTGTACAGTCTAGGAGAGTACATTTGTTTATTGTTAATTGTTTATTTAAAAAATAAGTTTAATATACATGTAGTATATTATTTATATATTTACTAGAAATTCAAGGCGCTTCGCGCCCTTCTTTCTAGCCTTAGAGGGCGCTTCGCGCCCATCTTCTAAATTAGTTGTGAACATGAGCTGAAAACTTTAGAATGGTGGATATCGGGATTAAGGCTTAATTCACTCTTTTTCTTAATCTCGAGATTAAATATTGCTTGTTCTCCACTCATTTTTAATCTCCAGATTAATTATCCGATCAGGATTAAGGATATCCCATTCTAAAGTTTTCAGCTATGTTCTCTTTGTGTACATCGTAAAACAAAACAAAAATAATTCGCGGATTTTCACAAAAAATTTCGCGGATTTTCAAAATTTTTAAAAATTTCATGACGATCGAATTTTGATGGAGACAAATATTTGAAATTTTGATTTTTTATAAACCTTCCCTGGGGTCCCTAGATGTCCCACAAAAAAATTGGGCCCGATCGGTTCAGCCGTTTTGACGTTTATTGGATACAAACAGACAGACAGACAAACAAACACCAAGACACCCAAGCCAAATTTATATATAGAAGTCAACGCTATCTGCCAAATTTTTATGCAAAGAATATAATATGATTAAAGTGTACAAAAAACTGCTCGTTATTTAAGTTAAATGATAATTAACGATATTGTTTTGCAATTTCCTTAACTGTAGTCATGTTGTGTGTCTGTACAAAAAAAGTGTGCGTGTGTGATACCGAACTCGTCTGCAAAGCAGTCCGACTGGCTTTCTCATGCCAGACCAGCGCCATTTCCTTTCCCATTATTATTATTATTCCCTTCATTGATTGAAGTTAGATATAAATGTAGTGTATCACTGTATAGCGTATACCCTCCTTGTACAATGTGACCCAAACGTCAAACCCAGGGCCGAGCCAAATCTAAGTGATCAAGACTCTAGAATAAGACAAAAACGATCTTTTTGTAAATTGGTTTTTCTTCAAACTGAAGATTTTGACAAAATTTCTATTAAGCCATGATTTTAATATTAACGAAATCGCTTACGTCGATGAAAACTTGAAGGATATTTTGTGAATCTCTAATCAATCTCTAATCAATTATTTCAAGGGCAATTATGAAAATAAAATGAGTTACCTGTTATATTTATTGTACAAATGTTCTTTATAGTTAATGAGAAGAGAGTCACATTTCTCCTCTGCGCACTCAATAATCCGTCCTGTGCGCGCACAAAACAATTCAAGATTCATCCAAAACTTCAAAAGAAGTATAAAGGAAATGTGAATAAATAACGTGAGAACCAGAAAACAATGGAATAGTAGGACTGTAGGAAAACAATACGTAAGTGTATTTGACGTTGTTACAAATCTAATATTTTAACTCCTTAAACTGCTCAATTGCTGTGTCTCATGTTCATTGGACTATTTAAAAATTATTGCTCATTAGAGTTGTTAATTGGAATGATTTTTCATAATAACGATAAATTTTTTTTTGAATGGGATTAAATGTATTTTTAAGTATCGAAATGTAAATACTTTTAATTATTTTGAATAGCAATCTTTGTTAAAAAATTTAATTAATTCAATCAATTACTGTTGAGAGAAGAAATGTGGATCTTTCAAATATTACTGTGTAAAGTTGATTTATTACAAAATACAAAGATTAAAATAAGTTAAAATATGACAAGTTTTGTAAAGTTCCTTGTTTATCCTGAAAATTTAATATATTTTTATATTTTTAACAGATCAAACTTTTTTCAATTTTTTTCTCAAAAAACTCTCAATTTATTTAATCATAAAAAATAATTTTCCTTTGCTAAATGCTTCATAAGACCTCCCTCCACGCTTAACCAAACTGCTCTTGGTATATAGAACAAGCACGCCTAACCAACAAACATAAATTACTATATAAAACGGTCACGCCTAACCAGGCATACATAAATAAACTATAGAACAGGCACGCCTAACCAACAAACATAAATTACTATATAAAACGGTCACGCCTAACCAGACAAACATAAATAAACTATAGAACAGGCACGACTAACCAGACAAACATAAATAAACTATAGAACAGGCAGGCCTAACCAACAAACATAAATTACTATGTAGAACAGGCACGCCTAACCAACAAACATAAATTACTATATAAAACGGTCACGCCTAACCAGGCATACATAAATAAACTATAGAACAGGCACGCCTAACCAGACAAACATAATAAACTATAGAACAGGCACGCCTAACCAGATAAACATTAATAAACTATAGAACAGGCCCGCCTAACAAGACAAACATAAATAAACTATAGAACAGGCACGCCTAACCAGACAAACATAAATAAACTATAGAACAGGCACGCCTAACCAGACAAACATAAATAAACTATAGAACATGCCGCCTAACCAGGCAAACAAAGATAGACTACAGAACATGCACGCCTAACCAGAAATAATTGTGAACACGTTTATATAAAACATTACAGGGTACCTTTGACTGAAATGTCACTTAATAAAAAAAGACCAAAAAAAATCTTTTAATATTTTCACACTTTCCAAAGATGTAATGAAAACAAAAATAACAAGTTTATACCTGCCCAAGAAGGCATAAAGAGACCCATTGATAATATGTATTATGTATGACATCATCACCACTCTCTCTTCTTGCACAGTTTCCCTGTAATATATTCAATCATTATTAAAATAAACTTCATACATTTATTTAGTAAACCTACTTTTGCATTATATTGTGTATCTATAACCTAGATTTAATCTGGTATGCTTTCCCACTCTTTATCTGGTATAAATATGGGAATTTTACTAGATTTTATCTGGTATATCTACCTGGAATATATCTGGTATATTAAACTGCAATATATCTGGTATATTTAACTGGAATGTATCTGGTATATTTACCTTGAATTTATCTGTATTATTAACCGGGATATATCTGGTATATTTACCTGGAATTTATCTGGTATATCTACCTGGAATATATCTGGTATATCTACCTGGAATAAAACTGGTATATTTAACTGGAATATATCTGATATGTCTACCTGGAATATATCTGGTATGTCTACCTGGAATTTATCTGGTATATTTACCTGGAATATATCTGGTATATCTACCTGGAATATATCTGGTATATTTACCTGGAATATTATCTGGTATATCTACCTGGAATATATCTGGTATATCTACCTGGAATATATCTGGTATATTTACCTGGAATATTTCTGGTATATTTAAATGGAATATATCTGGTATATCTGCCTGGAATATATCTGGTATATTTACCTGGAATATATCTGGTATATATACCTGGAATATATCTGGTATATTTACCTAAACTTTATCTGGTATGTTTACCTGGAATTTATCTGGTATATTAAAGGTTGAATACATCCAACAATAAGACTTCAATGTCGCATCACTTACTCCCCCAGCAGGCTGTTAAAGAAAATCAACTACTAATAATTAAATAATAATAAGTTTTGATTGCTTTGCCCCCCCCCCCACATGTTAACAATAATAGTTTTTCTCGGATTTGTCTGTATAAATTAGTTTTTTTTTCAAAAATAACAAATGTCGAAATATTTTTTCGGTCAAAATTTCATAGAATTTGGGATTAATCGCGTTTTGACGTTTATAAGGTACTGACAGACAGACAGACAGACAATTGAATTATTAAAGAATTAATGACAAAGGTTCATTTTATCAACAAAACAAGGATTTACTTTCTTTTTTTTTGACAAATTCTTAGGACTTTTATATTTATTTAAACAAAATATAGTTCACCAGTAAGGAATCGTTAAAGAAGTTTAAAACGACATTTCCTAATCCTGTGATTTGCAAAACATTTTGCAAGTTTTTGCAAGCCACAATTTAAAACAAGATGTTGTAAAAGATATATTACCAGATCACATTGTATTGGATTCCCAAAGAATTGATGTGAGGTTACAAGGATAGAAGACGTCAAGAATATTGATGTTGAATACTGATAGAACAGTCTAGAATAGGTGATATATTGGTAGAACAGTCTAGTAAAGATAATATATTGGTAGAACAGTCTAGTAAAGATAATATATTGAGAATAGGTGATATATTGGTAGAACAGTCTAGAATAGGTGATATATTGGTAGAACAGTCTAGTAAAGATAATATATTGGTAGAACAGTCTAGTAAAGATAATATATTGGTAGAACAGTCTAGAATAGATAATATATTGTTAGAACAGTCTAGAATAGGTGATATATTGGTAGAACAGTCTAGAATAGGTGATATATTGGTAGAACAGTCTAGTAAGGATAATATATTGGTAGAACAGTCTAGAATAGATAATATATTGGTTGAACAGTCTAGAATAGATAATATATTGGTAGAACAGTCTAGAATAGATAAAATACTGGTAGAACAGTCTAGAATAGATAAAATACTGGTAGAACAGTCTAGAATAGGTGATATATTGGTAGAACAGTCTAGAATAGATAATATACTTGGTAGAACAGTCTAGAATAGATAAAATACTGGTAGAACAGTCTAGAATAGATAAAATACTGGTAGAACAGTCTAGAATAGATAATATATTGGTAGAACAGTCTAGAATAGGTAATAAATTGGTAGACAGTCTAGAATAGATAAAATACTGGTAGAACAGTCTAGAATAGATAATATATTGGTAGAACAGTCCAGAATAGTAATATATTGGTAGAACAGTCTAGAATAGATAAAATATTGATAGAACAGTCTAGAATAGATAATATATGGGTAGAACTGCAGTCTAGAATAGATAATATATTGGTAGAACAGACTAGAATAAATAAAATATTGGTCAAACAGCTAGACTAGATAATATATGGGTAGAATAGTCTAGATTAGATAGATATCTATGGTAGGACTACAACATTAAACCTGAAAGTCCAGTTATCTATGGTAGGACTACCATCTCCTAAAAGTAGTTCTCTAGCTCCTGCTACTGCTCCCAGAAGTCCTGCCATCTTAACTATGGCAATATATTTTACTTTTTCCTCGTCAATATATCATTCTACAAGATCTGGAATAAGTTTTTAAAGATTTAGATATCAATTTAGAAAAAAACAGTTTATGTATGTTTGCATACATTACTATTTAATAATTTGTTACGGTGTACAATGTTAAATGTTCTTCTTTTCTCGTATTTTAATTGGAATATTTACACTATGAACTTGACACTTATATGTTTAGCTTTGTAAAGAGGAGCAGGGTATTTCCAATTAATAAAAAATAATCTAGAACATGATATTGTTATGAGAAGGAAGGGTTTACCATAAAACATAGGCGAAAAGTAAAACATTTTCTTAAGTTATAATTTTTATTAAACTTTCGTTTTGTCTGTTAGCATCCAATAAACGAAAAAAATGCTAAACTGATCGGGTATATTTTTTTTTGGCAATTCACACGACTTTATGAAAAATGTTGCTTTTAAAACAGAAAAATCCACGAAATACGATTTACAAAGAAAAGTGGAAGCTTGAAGAGTAACGGTTAACCGCCAAAATTGTTGCTAAACAAGTAATAAATTAGGTCAAATGAAAATTAAAAGAAAGATTTCTAAAGAGGACACTTTTTAAAAAACTTTTTATATGTTGATTGTTTTTCAAGATCTAACAGGCTAAAATAAACTCCACGGAGAAGAAAACAAACAATAACAAGTCATTGTTTTTATTCAACATGTGAACAGTACAAAAGATTTAAAATTTTATTTAAAAATATGATTTATTAAAAACATTTCTCAAAATAAAACATCATTATTCTCAGTATTTCTATTTACCATGTCCTGAAAATATTTGTTAACGATAATCTTATAATCAAAGTATTTTATTTTCAATGATGACGACATAAAACGTCTTGTTCTAACTTACTGATAACTTGGTTGTTACTGATCAATATCTGCATGGATTATTATGTTTACATAAATGATGTTTACATGTTACACACCTATAGATAAGAACTTGGGAAAATATAAACTAAAAAGAAAGAAAGAGCTTGAATAAGGTTCATTGCATATTCGACTAAAAACTAACAATTGGCTTATATCGATTTGTTGGCCCGCCATTCCCCGTCAAATCTAGCATTATCATTAAAATTCACAATACAAAAGAATGTTTAAAGCGTCAAAATAGAATTGAAAATATCAGATATCTGAGGAGAAAACCGAATTGGGTGATGATATCATCACCTTGATATAAAATCTTCAATCACACACGCCAAACTATGACTAAGAGCTCAGTTTGTTGAGCCGAATGCAGTATAATACAAGTTGGACGGGCACGGTGAGCCTGTTGACGAATACGTACATGCAATTATGGAACGCTTTAAAGGGACTGTAGCCGTAAGTTCAGTTGGCTAACCATTTATCGTTGGGCATGTCCGATTGGTTCCCTTTAAACCTTGGTTGTTTTCATTGTTTGTTTTTCTACAAACTTATTATTGCTCTGTCAGTGTCAACATCAATGTTAAACAATTGTTAAAAGCCGGTATCTGCATTGCTATTTTAGAGTCTGCTGCATGTTTATACACACCAATTTACAAAGCTTTCCTTAAATAACAATCATTAGAATCACCTTCAGATCTGAAAACAATTACCTCAACACATATTGAAAAGATCTACACAAGTTAAACAAGAAGAAGCACATGACCTTTCCGGCTCCATTCCTAGCACAAACTGCCGTATCTTCGGGGGGGATATTACATAGTCTAAATATGCAAATATTCACAAAATTATCGGAACAGCTTTTAATCTAAACTCTCTTATTAATCCAGGATGGCTAGGTCGAAATAAACCATACTGAAAGTAAGAAATACTGTGCTGTAAACCGTAATCTCCAATATCTGTAAACTTAAATCAGAAAACATCATGTATGAACGATGTTAGCCTGGGCAATATGTTTAATACAGATTGGCAGAGTTCCAGATGATTTCATACAGACACATATGCTTCGTTTATTAGCGATGGACAAATTTGAAAAATATTAACATGATTTTTCCGATAATCTGGAATATTTATATAACACAGTTAAAATTAAACTATATGTTAGTTTAAAGGGACAGTTCACTTATTTGGGTAATGACAAGCAAACTAAACAGCAGCCCAATAAAATTTAAATTTATTATATTTTAATGTCATTATGTGTTAGTTCTTATGTACTAAAATATAAAAACTTTTGATATTTGAGTTAGCAAGAAATTTACGTTTTTCGTATTAAAACATGTAAAATGTGTATACAAAGACGACTTCTCTACGACAATCAATTAATCATTACTCGTATTTTGGTTCGTAGATTTTGTAGATTTTGTTCCCGTATATGCACAACTTTTTATTTTCATGCCGCGTTCAATTCAGCTTTTTACACAGGCAATACACAATTTTGAATACAATAAAATATTGTTATTTTATAAAGAGAAAGTTAAAAAACAAACAAAAATTAAAAATAATGACATTTACAATTAATGATTAGATACTACAGTTTGATTTATATTCGAAATTTATTTTGATTCATAACATACTGAAAAAAAACATCAAATAGTGTCTATAGAGAGGGACCGTCCCTTTCCGCTCAAATTCTGAACGAAAAATTCCCCCCCCCCCCCCCGAAAAGTTTTCAGAAAAGCTTGAAATCCCCTTGGTTCAAATTCCTGTTTATGTTACAATGCTTTGTCCACATTAATGAAAACTATTCACCACCAAATACACTGGATCGACTTTGAGGGTTCATAGACCTTTGTCTGACCAGTCCGATCCTCTGCTAATGGGTATAGCGTAGCCCTAGATTCGATGATTTCAAAGCTGTAAGACGCATTTTTCTAGCTTTGGTCTTAAAGAAGTAATTGGCAAAATTCTGATTTATTTTCTCGTCAGATTGTTAGTATTTTAGTTTGTCATGTGTGCCTGGCCGTAAACATTGAATCAGAGTTAAAAATTAAAAACAAAAACTTACTTTCAGAAATTTTGCGCAAAATATCTATTCATGACCATTTTGTACATGATTAGTATGAAAGCAGAGACAAGTGAATTTAGAACTTGTCAGGTATAAAAATTTCAATTATTACTTCCTAACCCTATCCCGATTTGGCTATTTTTGTCTAAAATAGATTAGGGAGGGGGTGTTTTCCAACCCCCCCATGATCTTTCCCTTAGAGTTGAGATAGAGGAGTGCGATAGAGGAGTCCAACGTTTCAACGCCTGCTCATAAAAAAAATTAAACCTCCAACTTCAATAGTTAGGGTGCAAGGGAGGATTTTAATAAAGTTCAAAAAGAACGTCGGAAAAATGTAAAAATATAGTTATTTTTACATTTAACAAATATTATCATTGACACATGTTATTATATTCATTTTTCAGTGGCTTCTAAAATATACCAATTTTAGCTCTGCATCTTTATTATTAAAAAAGATATTAACCCTTTCTAATTATTTTGGAACACCGACCCGCCCTTGGAGCGTCCTCAACCCTACCCTATACATCAAAGAAAATTTAGTAAGATTTGTTCACAGCTATGGAGTTGAAAAAGTGAAGAAGTTTTAGCGTTCTAATGCCAGCCGTTTCAAAGTTATTTAGCAACCCCCCCCCCTCACCCAACCAATCGTGATAGGGTTAAATTATTAGAGTTTCATTGTGTTTGATGTTTTAAAATTATAAACTAACTGTGACAGATGTGGTTCTTACTGTATAATCTAGACCGATGAATATTTGATCTAGTCGGTAGGATTAACAGTATAAAGTAATATGATATTGTGAATAAATAACCCTAAACAGGCTGGGTGGGGAGAGGGGGCGCGTTTGGCCCCTTTTTATTTTTTCCCCGTCACTCTCAGTTTTGACACCATCACTTTTAAATATCTTGACTTGTAAGAATTAATAATTTAAAAGATTTTCTGGCAAAAAAATTGTTAATTAATATGAATAGAAACATCTAGAACAGTCAAAATCTAAAACACTAATGTCATTTAGGCTTTATATTTAAAAACCCGTAAAAAAACGATTAAAAAAGTGTCATATTTATTATTTGCCAAAAACAGAAGTTTTCAATTGTTCTGAGGTTAATCAAATAATATTTCATTTTTAATCATCAGGAGTTAAAAAATATTGACGTGGACAGAAAAATTTATATTGTCAATTTTATGTTTATATAAGTATACAGTTCTAAGTTAATGTTCATATAAGTATACAGTTCTAAGTTAATGTTCATATAAGTATACAGTTCTAAGTTAATGTTCATATAGGTATACAGTTCTAAGTTAATGTTCATATAAGTATACAGTTCTAAGTTAATGTTCATATAAGTATACAGTTCTGAAAGTTTTACTTAACTTCAATGTTTAACTTGCCTGGGAGATTTGATTAATTTAAAACTGAAAAAAATTAATTACTTTTATTTGTTAAAAATTAGCATATTCTTTATAGTTAATACAAATTTTTCAATTTTAGCCTCATAGCTCAAATATTAAAATAGGCTATTTTAGATTTTTTTAAATCATACTTCCCAATTCCGACCGTTAATGGATGTCCCCTGCAGGTATCCATTGAAAAAGTATATAAGCTTGGTATATCAATTAATTTAATGATGGACATGTTGTTTAACAGAAATATTGAATTACAAGAGTTTAAATATTTCTGAAAATATTTAAACGATTAATTGATCTTTGACTTTAACCCTGTCCAGTGTCCAGGATATTTTTGTCTAATATAAGAATTTTCATTTTTGACAGTTGACATCTGTTTTTTTAAGGGCTTTTCAAATATGTAAGTTTAAGAAAGCTTGAAAAATAGAAAAGTTGTTGTGTACTATTTTTGAAATACAGACCGGCCCTTTAACCTTCCACCACTCTACCCTATATATGAATAAAATAAAATCAATAATCGATTTTGAGGTTAGAAAAATTCAGACGTTTGAGGGCTCTAATGTTATCAGTTTTTAAGTTGTAGAAAACAAATCCTGTGGTGAACAATAATTCATATATAGGGATACCCTCAAAGGATGAGACTGAAAAGACGACTTTAGACTCTTCAAATATGGCAATCCTTAGTTTAGATTAAGTATTCTTCCTTAAATGTGGTCTGAAGATGGTTTATTAAGTGATTTAACAAAGAAAGATTAGAAGTTTAAAGTTGCATGGAATCATTTATATAAGGAAACAGACAAAGTATGTTTCATATAGTCGTCTCTGAAGTCTCATCCTTTGTGGGTAACCCTGAATGCTATCGACAAAAGGATTAATTTAATATCCCTTGGACCCCCTCTGGTCTGAACCCATGACAGGGATACCTAAGATTAAAGGATCAAGCCAATTATCGCGCCTATTGGTTTGGCGTTGATTTATAACTTGCTTGTGTCCGTGCAGGACATTGATAGCTGATCGTTCCCATTGGTTTGGCATTGATCGATGTAGTGCTTGTGTCCGTGTAGACATTGATAGCTGATCGCGCCCATTGGTTTGGCGTTGATCGATTACGAGCTCGTGTCATGGTTGACATTGATAGCTGTAAGATTGTGTACGGGTTTAGACATTGAAAGCAAAGTGAAACTGAATATTACCTGGATAGATACAGGTTCAAGAGCGGCTCATGGAGTATAGGGTATTTACTACATGACTACCTTGATCCATTTTTTGGAAATTCAAAATCAGAACTTCAATTAGAAAAAGTAGAATAATTCAAGATAAAGGAGGAATGTCCCCAGCCACTAAGATTTAGTTTTGCTTCAGTATCCTACAGGCAGTTTATCAAAGCAGTGCTTAAATATATATTCAGGCAGTCCAGGCTTTATACAGGATTACAAGCAGTTAAATACCGACATGTTTTTTAGGAACTATCAAGCCAACATTGTGTAGAAATGTTAAAAATGAATAGAAAAAAAAAGTTTATTCTGAGTTTTAAAGAGTTCTAACAATTAATTATAAGTTTGTTAGAGATGTGAACAAGTAAACCCGAATTTCATTTAAAATATGAATTTCCTAGCTCAAAAGTATTAAAACTACAGGAACCAAATTTAGTCAATATCGAGAAAAAGTTAAGCTACGAAGACTTGGTTGAACCACTTTTGTTACGTTAGTTCAGAAGACGTGGTTCAGTAGTGACGTCAACTTAGTTCAACTACTTCTCGTTATTTATTAAATGTATTCCCAGATTAAAGATAAAGGACGGTTTTTGTTTGTAACCATTGTCTATTTTAAAACCAAAAAAGTGCTCATATGTGTTCTTTTAACCATCAAATTGTTGAATCTGGTCATAAACTAATATTATATGATTTGATTTGATAGATAACTAATTTTTTGTGATGCATCGTTTTTTTTAAATCGTGTTTACCGAAGTCTTCATTTGGATTTTTTATTCTACAAAGAATGATTATGTGTCCTATTTTATGAGCTGAAATTGCAAGGTTTTTTTGCGGGGAGGTGATAGCAACTGTTTAAAACCAATCATTCGGGCCAGGACTCTTTCTTCACAAAGGGAATTGAGTCTTTGTCACAAACTTGGATTTTTAAAACCCAATTTCTTTAAAACCAAATGTCGTAGACCGTAGATGTTTCAAACTATGAATTCTGGTGGATCAAACAATGTAAGTTTGAAATATGAAAGGTATGCATCATCTGGTTATTGAGATATAGGTATTATAAAATTTGGATTTGTGGCAAAAACTCAATTCATGTGGAACAATTTATAGTTTTCATTTGTAAAAAAACAAGACAACCCTAGTTTTCTACTTGTCATTACATATACAAAGTATACAGACAGTTAATCCAATGCTAATCTGGGTTTAATGGAATTTATAAAATTAGAGGTGTACTCAGCATTCCATCTCCACCCTGGATCAGAGGGTTTTTTTGGCGCTAACAGCAGCTCAGTGAGACCCCACTGAAAAAAATGAAACCCCACTTGACAAATTCCTGAGAAGTCCCTGTATACATATAATCAGTTTTCAAGTTAAAATTAATTCCACCTCAATTATTTCAAATACTAGTTGTTAAAGCTAGTTTAAAAATGTTTAGTTATTTATGTAGACATTGCACTGTTTAACTCTAGGATTAAAATAGTTTACTTTCTAATTTACTACTGCATTTTCTCACTTTCTTATCTCACTTCAGAAAAAAATTCATTAAAATGTATTTTAAGTTTTGTTTATCCCATTCTCTTTCTCATTAGATACCATGTGAACGGAATACCTAACATTGTTTTCAATTCTGTCTTTTCTCCCAGCTCTGATGACCTTGCTAGCTACTGATAGCTAGCGTCATTTTTACTGGTGTCTGTTTTACTAGTTCTACACTAATATATCTAGGTGTAAAACACCTGGAATGTAAAGGATTGTAAATGAATAAATTTCTACACTAGTATATCTAGGTTTAAAACACCTGGGATTTAAAGGATTGTAAATGAATCTAGTTCTACACTAGTATATCTAGGTGTAAAACACCTGGGATTTAAAGGATTGTAAATGAATCTAGCTCTACACTATAGTATATCTAGGTGTAAAATACCTAAGATTTAAAGAATTATAAATGAACCTAGTTCTACACTAGTATATATAGGTGTAAAACACTTGGAATTTAAAGGATTGTAAATGAATCTAGTTCTATAACACTAGTATATCTAGGTGTAAAACACCTGAGATTTAAAGGATTGTAAATGAATCTAATTCTAGACTAGTATATTTATAGGAGTAAAACACCTGGGAATTAAGGATTGTAAATGAATCTAGTTCTACACTAGTATATCTAGGTTTTAAAACACCTGGGATTTAAAGAGTTGTAAATAAATCTAGTTCTATAACACTATTATCTAGTTGTAAAACACCTGGGATTTAAAGAATTGTAAATGAATCTAATTCTACACTAGTGTATCTAGGTTTTAAAACACCTGGGATTTTAAGAATTGTAAATGAATGTAGTTCTACACTAGTATATCTAGGTTTTAAAACACCTGGGATTTAAAGAATTGTAAATGAATCTAGTTCTACACTAGCATATCTAGGTGTAAAATACCTGGGATTTAAAGGATTTTAAATGAATCTAGTTCTTCACTAGTATATCTAGGTGTAAAACACCTGGGATTTAAAGGATTGTAAATGAGAAAGTGTAAAATTAGAAAGGTTGAGAAACAAGGCGTGTAGATATATTCTACAGATGAACAGATAATCTAACTGTAAAGGGCACATTTGAAATGTTTTCTTTTTAACTTCAAATGAAAAATTAGGAGTAGGCTGGCTAATTTTTCGTATTTTCTCGAATGAGAAAATCGATCCTACAAATATATAGATATGTAGGTGGGTGTAGGGGAAAGATAGGTTGAAGGGGGGGTATGTAGGGGGGTGTAGGGGAAAGATAGGTTGAAGGGAGGGGGGTTTAACTTCTAAGCTTAAACAGCACATAATTAAATCTTAAACCGCTAAAAGTAAACAAAACTAAAATCTAAGACCTAGATCCCAGGGCTTCGAGTATTTTTAACAAGTAGAAAATGTTAAATAAAGAAAACACTGCAACACTGTTAAAATAATTTGTTCAAAATCTAATCCTGGGAAGCAGGGTTCCGATACCGGCTTTCCTTGGATTAAAATAAACCTAAAATATTTGAGTTGTTTTCATTTCAATTTTATTTTCAAGTTTTCATTTTCTCATTTTTATAAGTTTTGATTTAACAAACATAACAAATATAAAGGTCAAATTATAAAGGAAAGAATTTAAAAGAAATAAATAAAGTTGTCCAATTTACAACCTTTAAACAACCTGATAAAAGATTAAAAAGATATCCTTATCTGATTATTTTCCATTGTGGTTTCTTGTATAAAAATGACTTGTAAATTCTGCGCGTGAGAGTTTTTTATCCCTCCAGTGACACCCCCCCTCCTCCCTCCTTGGCCCCTCTTCTACCCTACCAAAAGTTTGTTGAGTAGGTTTTTATCACCAGAGTCGTATATTCTAATGAACCAACACAATCTGATTATGCACGATTGACAGAAAATTTGCATTTTTCGTTTTATAGTTGGATCTTGAGTATTTTCCACCAATCCATTTTCCTACGGAGCTACAGCCCCTCTAGTTCTCCCCTCTAGGAAACTTTCAAAAAAAATACTGATTGTAAACTGTAAATTGTAGTCCCAATATCTTGGCAACCTGATGGTGTATTTTAAAATTTTTTAACTGGCAGAATTTATAGTTTAGTATAGAAATATTAAAGATTTACAATATCAGAGACCGAATTTAAAGAATTTTAAATTAAGGCCGCGGCTCAAATATAGTTGGTTCCGCTAAAAATTAAATTTTTTAAGATTTAAGCCGGCGCTCAATTGATACCAGTTTTAGGGGAATTTGAGACGCGACTTAAATTCATTAAATTCGGACACATGATGCAAAGATAGTAAGGGTTAGTGATTTATTGTTTGAGGTGAGGATTTGTGGTTCCTTTAATGGGTGTTCAAAAAACAGTTGGTGAATAGCTTCGAATGTCTTCTTCCATATACTATATTAGATGTTTAAGACTTTTTGCAGTTTATTTCGTTAAACAAATCTTTTACTCAAATATATTTTACTTTGAAATCAATTTAAATCAATTTTAATATATGACTGCCATGAAATGTTTGTTATTGCTATCAAATAACTGGACAAGTTATGGAAGAAAACATTTTAAACTGTTAACAAACTGTAATGTTTCGTGGGACACACTGTATGTATCCAATATATTGATCCTTATTATCAATATTTTTAAAATCTAACTTAGTTTTAGTTAAAGATATAATTACCAGCATACGCCCTCTAATATATTTAACAATTTTTTCGTGATGTTAATTTTATGTTAATACTAAAGTAATTTATGAGGCAATCAAACCCATCTAAAATATAGATATTGCTCCACTACTTTATTTACAAATATATTTTATTTCAATATTTGCAAAACTGATTTAATAAAGATATAATCTTTGCTCGTAAACGTCAAATTTGTTCAGTGCTCAAAACTTCAATTCTTGATAAAATTGTCAGAATTCAAGAAAATTATGTAAACATTGAACATGCAATGGGAACTAGGCTTTAGAGAAGCATTTATAACATTTTTAGATCCTATTAATTCTTACCTAATTCAGTTACGCTCTCATTAACATATGTGAATAAAGAAAAAGAGAAATAAAATTAATGAATTTGGCATAATTTTAAAAGTTTCCACAGCTGATATTGAGATCAAGCTTTGTAATTAGCGCTGCCTCACAAAAAAGTTTTGATTTAAGATCGTCTATGGATAGGATGGGATTATATATTAATCTCTAAGAGTCTGAAAGCCTAACCGTCTGTAAGGTATGTGCTCCCGGGCAATCCCGATCCAGGTGCTAGGGATCATAGAGGCCCAGGAGGAGGAGGAGGAGGAGGGAAAGGAGGTGAACTTGGATCTGGATAAAATGGATGGAAAACCATCACAACGTGAAGGTATTTGTTTTGTTTATTATTTTCAGATAAAAAGGTTTATGTTGAATTAAAAGAAACTAATAACTCTACTCATTCTTAAATTGTCTACTCCCAAAGAGAATAGAATATATATTAGAGAGGAATTTACTACAAAAAAGTGTAAAACGGCCTGTTGTTTCCATACTGCAGGTGTACTTCACATATTAATGCTATATAACCTTTTGGGCCCTGGAACATCATTGTATAGAAAATCTAAAATTAATATTAAAGGAAAACCAAATCATAATTGACCAATGATCATTTCACATAGACTCTATGCCTTTCACTTTACAAACGATGATTTTCCGTTATAATTATAAATCAAATGATGTTTTCTTATTCACCTAATTCATTATGAAGTTTATTTAAATATTTAAAAAATTCGAAATTGAAATGGATAGTCTAGGTAACATACTGCAAATAATTTATGAACTTTTTCATATTTTGTACACTTTGAACTCCCATTTCAGGCTGAAAGGGACTGAAAAAAATCATACCTAGAGATTCGCTAAATTCCCCTCTAATATATATTCTGTCTCTTTGTCTACTGCATATACATTTGCAACATGATGTCCTTTGATAATTCAAATCGTGAAAATTACCTGAGAAAATATGTGTCAAAGTTCCTACTATATCAAATGTGCAAACCAAATATAAAGGGATTAGAAATTAGAGTTTTAGGCAAGTAAACTGTTCCTTTGTATGCTTCATAACATTCCGTATTCTCTTCAACTTTTATGTAAAGGAAGTGAGTCAATCATTTATTTTTCTATTTTTAACAAACAACATATTTGTGCTAATATAAAATGTATTTTTTTTAATTAATATTATAATAACTTTTATATATGTACATTGTACATTTTATCTTATGCTTTTATTTTTTCAAAATAAAAATGTTTTTCATCAGGAGGATACTTCAATTTTAAAAATAACAATATTTTATTGTCCATATTTTGTTTTTTAATTCTACCTTATCTAAAACTCACGCAAAATTAAAGTAAAAGTATTTCAAGGCAAAAGTAATCTAGATCTTTACTATCGATATTTTCAGGAAAGCCCCCAGTTCTGCGTTCAAGGAACATTTAATATATTGAATTAAAAACTAATCAATCTATGTGAAAGAGTTAATAACACTTAAATGTCATTTTCAATATAACAAGTAAAAATTAAATTAGCAATTTAATTTTTATTTGTTTTTTTTTCATCACAACTTAGCTTTATATATATATTTTTTTTATCGATTTCTGTCGGAAAATGAAAAGCATAATTCGTGTTGGCCTAATCTAATCTCATGCTTGTCAAGTATAGGATATGCTTGAGTCTGATCAGTTTTGATATTTCGGCAGCTTTGCTTTCACTCCTAGCATAACCTTCACATTTAACTACTTGCAAGCCGGGGGCCGTGCTTGCAAAAATAAATATAAGAAAGGGTCAAGGTGGGGGGAAAACGATGGAGGATTAATGTACCATAAAATAGTGTGTGTAAATGTTAAATACAAATATATTTATCTATCTCTAAAATCGAATTTTTTCCGACAGCTTAGAAAAAAGCACACACTTAAAGTATGAATTAAAAGACGACAAATAATGTCAGCTTGTAAAAAAATGTCCCATGCTCCGGGAGAATTTAAAAAAAAACTGTTGAGATTTTAAAAGAAATTAAAAAATTAAAAAGTTTTAAAGAAAAATTACCTTATCTTATTAAGGTTGAGTCAAAACTAATTTTTTATTTTTTTTGGAGTATTTTTCACAATTTTCGAATCTTCTAACACAGTAATATAACAGTATAAAATTCTATACCAGACAAAACGAAGAACAAATATCAACATTTTGACTCTACTGCACTTTTTAGTGACATGTGTGACCTCCCTCCCAGCTTTTAGGGTCATATATTTATACACACTTGAAGAAGAATAGTAAGAAAGATAGTTAAAGAATAGTTTCAAAGGAATATATATCATATTTCTAATATAACGAGTAGATTGACCTTTAACTTTCAGGATTATTTCTTCAAACTACTAAAATACAGGGGAACTAAACATTTCATTTGTCAGAATCTAGAAAGGAATTGAATACTTGAGCTTAAAGTTTTAGTTTTCCTATTTCACTTTTTTATCTTTATCTTTGGTGTTAAACTTCTACCTTATGAAGTTCTTACAGGTGGATTTTAAAATTTGAAATAGAAAAGGATGTAAAGATACAATTGGATCATTAGAAAGACGGAGTTTGAGTTTCATCATTGTAAATTTGCGTTATGTAGAATTTTTCCATAAAAAAGGCAAAAGCTTATAAGTAATTAATATGAAATACATGATACCCGTAAAAATAGTATTGTCGATTCTCAAAACAAATTGGAAAAAGCTGTGAGTAATCATGTTTACATATATATTAAAGAGAATGTACGCGTACTTGCAAGTTACTCTATTGATAGAGTCACAATGGAACAGATTTTCAGAATTAAATACTTTCAAGACAGAAAATCTGACAGTATTCTCTACCTACAGTTCAAAGGGTACTTTATAGTGTACTACAAAAGTCTAATTTTGTGTTACTGAACATGCTCTAAAACTTTTAATTTTAGACCTTTGATAAATTTGATAAAAACTTTGATAAATTCTGAAATCTCATCAAATCTGCAATAAATTGGCAAAATTTTTTTTTTATAATTTCCGCAAAACTTTCACACCCTAAAAAACTCAAAAATCAAGTCGGACCCCAAATCTCAAATACCTAGTGTTCGTTTCTTTGGGAAAAAAAAATATGCATTGTCTGAACCCTTTACAAGATAGAATGCTTATCGCCATGCATTGGGGGTCAAAAGCGGGGTCACAAACTCACTTTTTCTAATCCCCATATTTTATAATCTTATTCTGATATTTCAAACTTAGATTATTTGCTCTAACAGAACAGAATTTATAGATTGAAATATCCAAAGTCTAAAGAATTGAATTACTATAATTTAGGGATTATAGAAAATCCAAGTTTATGTCAATTTACCTTTATATTGACAAATCAGTTTTTGAGACCGCACGAAACCCCGGTTCATAGATGGTGAAATAAAAATAAACTTTTCCGCGGAAATCCAACAATGCAAAATTTACTGATTTTAATTTACGAAAAAAACAAAAAAACAATAAAAACATTGTACGTTGTACGATAAACTACAATTACGAGATTTCGCAGGATGTATCCGCGCTACATAACTGAAATATTAAATGAAAAAAAATATTGAAACCGATGTATTTCAAATTCAATTTTCACGAATACTCCCTTTAAAAAGATAAAAAAAAAGTGTCTGGCTGGCATGTATTTTGATATTACTTGAACTGAATATAAACTAGTTAAAAGTGTAAACATAGTTAAACCCAGATCCCCGCAGTAAAACATGTGTTTATAAACTTTAAAATAAATCTTGTGTAAAATTGATGCCTTGATATAATTTACTTTATTTAGTGATTATTCTTCATTTTAATTAAGCTTAAAGGCCGCTGGTCCGATTAATATCATATCTCTAAGCATACAAAACATACAAATAATCTGAGTTTTGATTGATAATTTGACATTACCTTACATAAACTTTGGTTTCTATGGGTGTTTGTGTGTTTGTATTCATTAAACCTTAAAACGACTTAACCAATTAAATCCAAATATGTTGTCGCAACTCACATGACCCGTTGGTCTAAATTGAAAATAGTGTCCGAAAAAAAGTCGACATTTACGATTTTTGAAAATCCACTGATTTAAACAGAAAATCCGGGGAAACTGGTGTTAATTGGAACATGATGAAAAAATTTTGGCTTGAATAAAAAAAATTTTAAAGCTAAAATTGTTAGTAAAACAGGGGCACAAAGCGCACTTTAAGTCTAGTGAAAGAAAATTCTAAAAATAAAATTGTGGCTTAACCCTATTCCCGCTGGGGGGGGGGGTCAATTTGACCCCCCCCCTGTAGTTTTTTTTACATAACTCAAAAAGTATTGGTCTGAGGCTGTTGAAATTTTCTGACTTTTCTTACATACCCAAAGCCCTCCCTTTAGGCCTAAAACCTGGCTTTAATACTAACTGCCTGAGTCCTCAGGCACACTGCCTGAATGACTGCTTTTGCCTGTAGCAAACTAAATCTTTGTTTTGACCCACTTTTACTTGTCAGATTTTGATAAAATTTAGCTTTTTGGAAAGCCTATGACATAAGGAAACGGATTGCACAAATTTTGCGAAAAAAAAATTGCAAATTTTTTGCAAATAACCTGTCAAAGGAAATTTGCACATTTTTAGTTTTTCTTGATTAAAAATCAGGTTATTTAAAATTTTGCAAAATTTTTTGCATATTTGAAATGGCATGGTCAAGGGCTTTTCAAAAATGTATAATTTGTCATTTTTTGGACAAATTTTTTTTTACAAACATTTTTACTATAAAACTGGATTTTGCGATAAAAAATTCAATTTTCGCAAATTTGCCAATTTTTTTGCAGATTCTAAAAGTAGAGCACAAGAGCTTTCTAATGATGTATCATTTGTCATATTTGGACATAAAACATGGGATTTAGAGGGGGGGGTCAAATTGACCCCCCCCCCCAGCGTATCCTGGTTTTCAAGTACCCCAGCGGGGATAGGGTTAATTTTTCTAAAAAAATTTCTGTGCAACCAAATGTGCTGTGAAGCATCATATATTCATCAATGTGTCACGTTTGTATATTTTTTTAGATATTCGATTCTCTAATTTTCAATATTGCCTAATCAATCTAATTTTTACATCTAATTAAAATTGTATTATCATGAATGCGAGCAAAAAACAATACATGCACCTAACCATGTTCTAACAGAAGTTGCTTTGATACAAAACAATAAAGTAGGTTAGAATAGTTGCAAGAGATGTCGTCAGTGTAGACCTCTCAACATTGAAGAAACCAAGAGCTGTAAAAGGACTCTCATTCTAAATTTTAAAAAATAGATTTTTTTACCAGAACAGAACCTTCTCGCAGCACAATAAATTATTGATAACATTGTGTATTTACTGCTGTTTTTAAGAGAGCGGGATGTTATTCCTACTTTTTCATCCCCAGGGAAGAATTTCAGACTCAAAGTAAAAAAAAAGACTGTGAAAACTTTACCTCGATAGTTTTCATGAGCATTAATATTGCTCTTTTGTTACCGATCTTATTCTCATACATTATCCTTAACAGTAATGAGTTTAAACCAACTGTAGTAAAACTACAGAAAAAGTTTATACCAACTGTAGTAAAACTACAGAAAAAAATACAAATGTTTCCTTTCATTAAAAATTTTTCTAAGTGTTTTTTTCATTTTGAACAAAATTTTTCCGACTTGTCATTTTTCACGTTTTGCCAATAAACATGAGAAAAAAAATTAAAAATATGCAAAAGTTTAAGTGTTGTAGATTTCACACAGATGTTTAAACCTCTCTTCATTTTTTTATTTCAAGAAATATTGTTCTAGCAAAACTCTTTTGTTTTACCTTAGAATTTGAACAGATTGTTTGAACTCTGTATGGCAATCATCAACTGAGAGAGTTATAAACATAAGACTGAATATTGTGCAGATACAAGTAGAAATAGAATCAATAGTTCCAAGTAAACTGTCAGGCCGACATTTTGTGTTAATCACAATGGAGAAAAGGAAAAATATAAGAATCAGAATTTTGGAGGAAAACACCAAAAGAAGTCCAAGTCCAAGTCCACTTTTCAATTTCCTTTAAAAAACGGAAATTTTTAAGATAATAATATACATAAAATTCTTATCTAAAATTTCAAAGAAATTGAGTTTTTGCCACAAAATCTGATCTTCTAATCTCTGTATCTTTACAAGTCGATATCGTAGACCTTTGATATTGCAAAATATAAATTATGGAAGATAAAGTAGTGTAAGTTTGAAATATTAAAGGGTTACACATTCAGGTTGTAAAGATTTAGGAATTAAAAGATATATGTTTGTGGCAAAAACTCAATTCCTTTGTACCAGTTTTTTTTGTATTGTGCATAGTCTTTCCGAAAAAAGTAAAAATCTAACAAAATTGTTTTCATTTTTAATTCTCAAATTATAAAACTCATCAATATTGAAACTACGCATATAAATATAACAAGAAAGTATCAGTTTACTCATTTTTAGTCAACAGAGTTTTGGAAACAATAAAGTTGTGAAAGAACCCAAATAATAAAGTAGCCAAACCTGTATGTTTGTAGAAGGTTATATATTGGTAAATACATGTTTTCAACGTGTTCAACACCATTGATCTTGGTACAATCATATTTAAACCTTCTTAGAATAGATCCCACAACTACCAGTAGAATTGCATGGTAGAGAGTTATCAGCAGTGTCTCAATCAATACACATGCTTCAGTCAGATAGTCCTGCCACACAAATTTGATGAATAGAAAAAAGAAGTTGAACCACGTCTCTTGAACTTGAACCGGTACACAGCTGTGCAGTTCAACTAGGTCTTTGTGGTTCAACCACCTCCCAGTATTCATTAAATTGTGTCCCTGGAATGAGCTGGCTTCAATGATCCCCATAATGTTTATTGGAACGGATATCAGCATAAAGATCAGTGAGCTGATCATGAGCATATAGTGCTCAGGTATCTCAAGGTTTCTATCCTGAAAGAACTCCGGGGTATAAAGCTTCAAATTAAAATGAAATATCGGGATACTGAGAAGCCCAGCTAGAAATGTAACATCTATAACCAGAATGGCAAGTGTCAAAGATATCGAGTTTTCTGAATTCCATACTTCTAAAATTATATAGCAGGCAATAGGAATCAATGGTAGTCCAATCCAGAACAGGATTCCAGGAAAAGAAAAGAACCCTAAATGAAAAAAAAATTACAAACCAAAGAAGTAAGCTAGCAAATTTTTGTCACAGTTCAGTAGACGACATTTTGTGAGTGTGATTGTTCACCTTTATATAACAAAAATGAGGTCAAGTTTTTAGAAGAACAAAAATTACAAAACTTACTCCTCAAAAATGCCCCCAACACGAGAGTCAGAATCATTGATATTTACTCTTGTTTTGCTAGAAGACATGGAATTTAGTCTTTGCCACAAACTCAAACTTTGTTAACCCTTTTTCTTTGTAACTTGATGGTGTAAACCTTTTATAATTTAAACTAAGATTATTTAAACTTTCACAATTCAAATTTTGAAATATCCAGCAGAAATATAGAGTCTTTAAAATCAGAGTTTGTGGCAAAGACTCAATTTCTTTTCCATATATTAGACTGTCAATGTAAAACAGGGGACCAAAGTTTCAAAACATGATTATGTTCTAATCTTGGCACTCAGTGTCAGGTCTGGGTCATACTTGATCTTGATACTTGATCTTGCTTTCCTGTAATATCTCCATTATAATAAGACTGGGAGGTTAAGTAAGTAAGTAAGTACGTAAGTAAGTAAATAAGTAAGTAAATAAGTAAGTATGTGAGTAAGTAAATAAGTAAGTAAATAAGTAAGTATGTAAGTAAGTAAGTAAGTAAGAAAGCAAGTAAGTAAGTATGTAAGTATGTAAGTATGTAAGTAAGTATTTAAGCAAGAAAGTAAGTAAGTAAGTAAGTAAGAAAGTAAGTAAGTAAGTAAGTAAGTAAGTAAGTAAGCAAGCAAGTAAGTAAGTAAGCATGTAAGTAAGTTTAAATATATTGACAGAAAGTATCTGGTATCAACACCTTGAAGGATTACAAAGATTGAGCAACAATTTTCACGACTACATAGTTGACTTTGTAGTAGATCATAATTCCTTACCTTAATAATATCCTTATATATTTAATTTATAAAAATTAATTGGTAAAATGCTAATACTTTTTTGCGTGAGAGCAAGAACATAAAAATATTTTGATTGTTTTCCAACATTGAAATTATTTTCTAGATGGTGAACAATTCCTTTCTAAAGCAAAACATTTTATTTTAATTTACTTTTTTATATTTTACGCTAAACTTATTAAAGTAAACACCTTCAATACAAAAAAAAAACTATGTTGAACGATATGATTTTACCTATTTTATCGGAAAGTTCTAGAATCCAACTTGAACAACTACTAGATGCACTAGAGGTGCGTAACATTTTTGCATCGTTTTTAAGTGGTATATTTATATTAGAGGGTGCAATTCTTGCCATCTTTTCTAAAATTTAAAAACTGAATTTTATTTTTGCCAACTTTTCTCTTTTTAATATCCTTTTAAAGTGCAAACACTTACTAAACTGGCGGTAAATCCATAATATATTGTTTGCTTTTCATCAAAGGGTAAACAGTAATTGCTTTAAGTTAACAAATTCTTATTTGTCGAAGGAACGTTATTATTCCCCTTTATAGAAAATTCACATAACATCCCAAATTTTTGAATTCATGTATATGACTATAAAGCCTATCTTTATAATATCTAAAATATTCAATACAGTCTGTCTAATTCAACCCCACGGCCTTATTAAAGTAAATTTTAAGCATTAATTTTGCTAGTTTAAATTAAATGTTTAAAAGTATACGAGATGAGAGGAGATTTTAGAGCTGACTATCTGTTTCCTGATATGAATTGTTCCCTGCAACTGTTAACTTGCTTCGTTCTTTGTAAAATCAATATATAAACCACTATATTTAAGGACTTAATTTACCCTTGGAATCTTCATATTAAGACAATTTCAGGTCGTCTGTACAGTCACATCTTTTGTGGGTAACCCTGTATTATCAAAATTATGATAAACAACAAATAGGCCGTCAAATTTGCAAAGAAATCTTGAAGGTTCACATATCTCTGAAAATGGCTTGAATTCCATTCCGTTTTAACACGTTTAAAATTTACATTCACGAAAAATATGTTTGTTTTTTCTAAGAGAATATGACAGAACAAAATTTTTTTTTCATGGTTCATGACGGTTTTCTTTGAACCTTAATTGTCTCTAAGCTTGAGCCTTCAGGGATAGATATAAACCATGTCTAAAGGCCTTTCAGCTTTTCTTGACAGAAGTATACAATAAAACAATACAATACAATACAATACAATACAATACAATACAATACAATACATTACAATACAATACAATACAATACAATACAATACAATACAATACAATACAATACAATACAATACAATACAATACAATACAATACAATACAATACAATACAATACAATACAATACAATACAATACAATACAATACAATACAATACAATACAATACAATACAATACAATACAATACAATACAATACAATAAAAATGTTAACTAAAAAATTCAATATCCTTGGCGTATCAGTGTGCAGCTGAATCATCATTAATGTTTACTTAACAATGTCGATGTCAACTTATAAATTATACTTTTAAAAATTGGTTTCTAACTGTTTTTATCAAACAAACAACAAATTCAATAAATAAGAATTCATTTGCATAATTGGATTAATTTCGATTTAAAAATCATATTGAATTAAGATTTATTTACTTTTAAGGAGTTGAGTCCTTGCCAAAAAAACCAAATTTTCTAATGCCTTTATTTTTTTATACCTGATAGAAACCTTTGATATTTAAACTTAGTTTATTTGACATAACAGAATTCATAGTTTGAAATATATAAGGTCAACGACATTGGGTTGCAAAGATTTAGAGATTAGGGAATCGAAAGTTTGTGTCAAAGACTCAATTTCTTTGTTTACAAATTGATTGTTTGTTTAGGAACAGTAGAGCTAGTCTGATTATCACCCATGAGGATGGAACAGTGGAAGAAAATCCAGCAAATGTTAAAACTATTCGACTCTCTCAAGAGGAAAGATAAATTTTTCGTTGAATTAGGTTGCAATACGAGATACATCTTAAGAGACTGCCATGAAATTTTATGTGACCTTTTAATTAAGAAGGAAGATGCCCGATGGTAAGGGTCTTGTTGTTAATCTGAAATGTCACTATTTAAACGGAAAGTCTGTTCAAATTACCCCTGAGAATGAGAGATGTCTTTTTTAATGAAAATCAGTATTTTTTACGTTTTTGAGTGGGAACTGTTATTTTACTTTATAATCCCAAGAAAGAGTTAAAGGGACCGTTCACTTATTTGGGTAATTTCAGGGTAAACTAAACAGCTTATTCGCTATTGGCAATAGTCTTACTTTTTAAAGACAACTGTGGCCGGAGAAAAAGCTGATTTTTCGTTCAGAATTTGAGAGGAAAGGGACCCTCTCTATAGACACTATTTGATGTTTTTATAAGTATTTTGTGGATTAAAATAAATTTCGAATATAAAATTAAAGTGTAGTATCTAATCGTTGACTGTAGATGTCATAATTTTTTTAATAATTTTGTTTTTTAACTTTCTATTTCTAAAATAACACTGTTTTATCGCATTCAAAATTGTGTAAAAAGCTGAAGAGAAACTCGGCAGATTTTCCGCCAAACATTTTCAGTATATGGATCAACCATGTCCCCAAAATTTGGGCTAAACCAATATATTTCGTTTTTTTATAACTCGGAATAATTTCCGAGCAAAGGAATTGACTCTTTGCCACAAACTCTGATATTCTAATCCCAATATCTTTGGAACCCAATGTCGTAAACCTTTGATATTTCAAACTTATATTTTTTAACCTAACAAAAGTCATAGTTTGAAATTTCAAAGGTTTACAACGTTGGAATCCAAAGATATTGGGATTAGAAAATCAGAGTTTGTTGCAAAGAGTCAATTCCTTTTCATATTTTTAGCGACTTTACAGCAGAAACATATATTTAAAAAAAAGTAAATAATTAATCTTGTTTAGAGTATTTTGAACAACAAACTGACTATTGAAGAATATATCAGGAATGCTGAACCAAATGATTCATAATTTGTATAAACTCATTTATTTTCATGTATATTTGGTTTGTCTTTTTTGTATTCATAAACGTCTAAATGACTGTACTAACCCCAGGTTTATGGCGAGTCAAAAAAAAGTATAGCCGAAGAAAAATTTAAAATTTTAAAGAAGATTAAGAATCTACAAATTAAAAATAGAAGAATCCGCGAAAATGTTTTTTTTATTATTCCAAAATGTATCAAACAGAGATGAAATAGAGCTTATTTCTAGAAACCAAAAACTCGAAACCTGTTGAAGACCAATTGCTATATTGTTAATTAGTTAATTAATTTTATCTTTAAATAAGTTATGGGTTGAATTTGAAAACTTACTTCAATAAACAATACAAAGAGGCCCTTTAAATCTACTTTCTAAAATTCTTCTGAATCAAATTTCCAGATTGTTCCCACCTCGAACAATGATTTGTTGATGTTCATTTGTTGGTATATAGTCCAGTAGTGAGTTCGGACGAGGAGAGGGATGAGACGGGAGATCAGATTTCACAGGTTCGGAGATATCTAAACATGTATCAGAGCTGATATTTACTCTTATATTTCTTAGTTATTCAGCTGATGTTATCAGATATCTAAACATGTATCAAAGCTGATATTTACTCTTATATTTCTCAGCTAACCAGCTGATGTTATCAGATATCTAAACATATATCAGAGCTGATATTTACTCTTATATTTCTCAGCTAATAAACTAATGGTATCAGATATCTAAACATATATCGGAGCTGATATTTACTCTTATATTTCTCAGCTTATAAGCTGATGTTATCAGATATTTAAACATGTATCAGAGCTGATATTTACTCTTATATTTCTGAGCTTATCAGCTGATGTTATCAGATATCTAAACATGTATAAGAGCAGATATTTACTCTTATATTTCTCAGCTAACCAACTGATGTTATCAGATATCTAAACATATATCAGAGCTGATATTTACTCTTATATTTCTCAGCTTATCAGCTGATGTTATCAGATATCTAAACATATATCAGAGCTGATATTTACTCTTATATTTCTCAGCTAATAAGCTGATGTTATCAGATATCTAAACATGTATCAGAGCTGATATTTACACTTATATTTCTCAGCTTATCAGCTGATGGTATCAGATATCTAAACATATATCAGAGCTGATATTTAGTCTTATATTTCTCAGCTAATAAACAGATGGTATCAGATATCTAAACATATATCGGAGCTGATATTTACTCTTATATTTCTCAGCTTATCAGCTGATGGTATCAGATATCTAAACATGTATCAGAGCTGATATTTACTCTTATATCTCAGCTTATCAGCTGATGGTATCAGATATCTAAACATACATCGGAGCTGATATTTACTCTTATATTTCTCAGCTTATCAGCTGATGTTATAAGATATCTAAACATGTATCAGAGCTGATATTTACTCTTATATTTCTCAGCTCATCAGCTGATGTTATCAGATATCTAAACATGTATCAGAGCAGATATTTACTCTTATATTTCTCAGCTTATCAGCTGATGTTATAAGATATCTAAACATGTATCAGAGCTGATATTTACTCTTATATTTCTGAGCTTATCAGCTGATGTTATCAGATATCTAAACATGTATCAGAGCAGATATTTACTCTTATATTTCTCAGCTTATCAGCTGATGGTATCAGATATCTAAACATTATCAGAGCTGATATTTACTCTTATATTACTCAGCTTATCAGCTGATGGTATCAGATTATCAGAGCTGATATTTACTCTTATATTACTCAGCTTATCAGCTGATGGTATCAGATATCTAAACATATATCAGAGCTGATATTTACTCTTATATTTCTCAGCTTATCAGCTGATGGTATCAGATATCTAAACATGTATCAGAGCTGATATAAATTCAGTTATGCATTTATTTAAAAAGGAATTGAGTCTTTGGAACGAATTCCAATATTTAAACCACAATATCTTTAGAACTAGATGTTGTAAACTTTTGATATTTCAAACTCAGATTACTTAATCTAACAGAACTCATAGTTTGAAATAGGTATGCAACATTTGGTTCCAAAGATTAGAAAATCAGAGTTTGTGGCAAAGACTCAATTCATTTACAGGAGAACAGAGAAAGAATAAAACGTGGAAGAGAGAATACAGAATATATAGATGAAGATGGAAGTGAGGAGGAAAGAAGAAAACTAATTAAGATTATCAGGTAAAAAAACTAATTAAAATTTTCATTTTTAATGTTTAAATTCATTAAGTTAAAGTTTAAAATGTTTTGTAAATTGTAAATACTGCCATGTTTTAAAAACAAACTTTTGATTTTCGATTTGATCTAGAACTATCTGAAACATATTCATTCAGATATAAAAAATATAAACATACTGAATATTGCCTTTAAGTCAGTATCTTTAAAATAACTTTTTAATATTAGAGATCTTGAAAATATTTTGTAAAATCATAAAGTAAACGATGAATAGAAAGAAGAAAGGAAACTCAAATTTTTTAAAAACTGCATTCAATTCCTAGAAACATTTACTGGAACGAATCCAAAATAAAGAATGACGCAAGAATATTGTGTGCAAGAAATTCTACTGCATCTCCGAATATAATTTATATATATATATATTTCCTAAAGTATCCTGAAGAATGCCTTGCATGAAACATAATGTCGATTTTACAATTTTCGTTCCTCTACAGTCAACACAGTCTTTTTGTATTGAGCCAATTCCAAAAATAAATTACTAGCCTCAAACTCTAATCTCATATCGTCATATATCTGGATCCTTGATTTTTCAATCTTTGACTATTCGATCCAGCAGAATTTGTATTTCGAAATATCCAAGGTCTACTATATCAGGTTGCAAAACTATATACAATTGATAGTTACGGCGAAAAATCAGGTTCAATTATTAATTCTTAACAATTGTTGCGATATGTTTCATTTCTAAGAAAGGAGTGTGCTAAACTTAAGAATGCTCAAGAGTCGTGCAATTTTATTCTGTAAAACACCTTAAATAGTTTTCAAAACGAAGCCATTATTATTATTAATTCCCCTGCAACATCATAACATGTTAAAATTTTAGATTTATTATTTACATATAAAGGAATTGTGTCTTTGCCACAAACTTAAATTTTCTAATGCCAATATTTTTGCAACTTGAAGGTGTAAACCATTGATATTTCAAACTTAGATCATTTGATCTACCTGAATCCATAGTTTGAAATATCTAAGATCTAACCGTTGGGTTGTTAAGATATAGGGATTAGAAAATTAGAGTTTGTTGCAAAGACTCAATTCCTTTGGTATTTATCAAAACAACTTTTCAGGCACTTGATTCTATTGTTTATTTTTATTACAATTGAACGCATATTTTATCTTGTATTTACACAAGTGAATATACACTAGAAGTTGATTTTTAATGTCTCTATGGTATAAATTAATATAATTGGCAAAGTGCTAGGTGACACCTATGACCTAGTTTAAAGTTTATATTACAAAACTTTAATGTAATCAACTGATGAGAAAGTATATCTGAAAACTGCGCAAAAAAACATTTAGACAATTGAAGTTTTTACATTTTATCAGATAGCCTGACATTCAACAATAAAAGGGGCGTTGTATTTTAGTAGAGGAAGGGGAAACAGGGGGGGGGGGTCAATATCTTAAAGTTTGAGTTGTGGTTCATTCTAATTTGTTGAAACCTTTTTTTTTGTTTTTGAAAAGTTTTCTGGTGAGATATATCTGTTTACCCTTTCAGTGGAGAAACAAGTTAACCCTCTGTCCTTGTCAGTCCTAGATACTGCAGTTATAGTCAAAACTTCAAACTCAATAGTCATTAACTTTTGTTCAGTTTAATCTCAAACTTTGTATTCAAATGATTATACAAAGCTTCAAACTTAATACTCATCAACTTTTGAAGCTTTGTATTCAAAATCATTTTTATTTAAAACTTCAAACTCAATGCTCATCAACTTTTGAAGCTTTGTATTCAAAATCATTTTTATTTAAAACTTCAAACTCAATGCTCATCAACTTTTGAAGCTTTGTATTCAAAATCATTTTTATTTAAAACTTCAAACTCAATGCTCATCAACTTTTGTGCTGTTCAAATTATACCTCTGTACTCATTTTTTTTATTATAAGTTCAAACTTCAAACTCAAAAATCATCGATGTTTTTTCATCTAATAGTTATACTTTATACTCATAACATTAGTTCAAATCAATGATAAACATTAAACATAAAAGCCAAAGTAAAGAAACTTTACAAAGGGCTTTGCCTTTATGCCTTCATGCTCTATTCACATGTGTGATTTTTCAGAGCTCAGTCGGAGAAACTATATGAACCTAGGCCTAATAATACAAGATTAGAGAGAGAAGGTTTGAATTATATTTATAATTTTGAATCATAGAACTAAAAATTTGGAACCGCATATAGTAATAAAAACAATTTTTTTGGAAAACAAAACCAAAAATAATTCGTTTTCTAGGTTTTTCTTTTTCTTTATACTTGCGTGCTTACAATATTTGACTTTAAGTTTACTTTTTATGAAAACCTCTCTTTATAAATTCTATTTTAATTGAATTGTTTGATAAAGGAAGGTTCCGGAATGAATTTAGCACATGTGTTGATGAAAGTATTCCCGCCAAATCTACAACAATAGAATTCAACTTCCCAACCTCTCCGAACTACGAGAATTCTACCAAGTTTATAATACCAGGGAGGAGAGAGAACTCCAGTCCTGCCAGGATATCTGTAGAAACTTTAACTGAACCGGGAGTACATGGATCCAGACCTGGAATATCTGTAGAAACTCAAACTTCCGGTTTAGAGGAAAATCCACGAACATCTGATACTTGCATAAAAACAGCTGATTCTAAACATATTAGTGAAGCCAGTATACTAGTTGCTGATTTAGGAAAACAGTTAATATTGACCGAGAGTAAAATAAGTGAACCTTTTATAGTCTACACCCCCACATACACTTTCAGAACTTCTCCGCCCAAGGATCTAACTGCCACACCCCTTCCTGGCCAGGTTGGAGAGAAACCAAAGAAGAATGACAAAGAAGATTTTGAAGATCTGAAGAATAAAGAAACTATTTCTACTGAAGGATATACCGCTGATAAACTTACTTCTCATCACTTTAATACTCAAGGTACATATATAAACAATACTCACAAATATACAGGGTCAGAGAAAATATTTTGTTAATTTCTTTTAATACGCCAAAATAGGAAAAAAGTTTAGAAAGTTTTCTTTACATTGTTATTTACAAGTAAATGATTTCAGCAGAAGTTGATGCAGTAGAGGTGTCTAGTGAACCCGGTGTAGTAAAGAAATCTGTTATTAGTGGAAGCCCTGTTCGAGTACAAACTCTTGAAATCCGCGAACTCATTCCTAGTCCAGACATCACAGACTACGTGTATACCAATGTAAACCAAAACTTGCGTGAAACTATAATAGTGGAAGAAAATATACCGACAGTGGAGAAAAGTTCACCGCTAGCCGAAGAAAGGAGGATCAGCAATATATCAGAGAAGAAAGAACCTCGCCTTGGTTCACACCCTCTCCAGGATACTGTAGATGAATCTCAAGATGAAATTATATCTGTTACATCGGTGACAAGTAACGAAGACGACTATAGATCAGCTTCTCTAGGTAATTAAATTAAATTGTACAATTATACATAGTTTAGAAGAAATTCATGGAAATCAACTGAAAATCTATAAAAGAAATCAAAACAAGTATTTACCATTCAAGGAAAAATTGTTGACAACTAAATCTAGTCCAATTTATTCCAAACTAGCTCTGTTTTTGCCTTTTATAAAAATTCCATTTACCCCCCCCCCCCTCTGTAAGAAGAATGTATTCATATTATGGGATTTGCAGTGTGGTTCATAGACTGCACTAGGCCTCGATTTTCAACAAGTGTTTAAATATCGATCTTTTAGGAGATACAACTTGGAGCCCAGAACCCACAGATACACATTGGAGCCCGCCCAGGGCTAATTCTACAGTAGGAGATTGGAGCCCGCAACCTTCGGATTGGAGCCCCAACAAAATGGGAGACGTTTTAGAAACATCGTTCGAATTTGTGAACATTGAGGAAAGCGTTGATAATATCTTCTTTTTGAAAGTTTTAAACTCAGATTTATGGATAACCGTTATTTTTGCATTTTAAGGTAATGTTAGTCTAAAAAACGATGGCATATATAACTTGCGCCCTCTTAAATGTAACAAATCAATGACCGTTGTTTTGCTTTTGTGTACTGTGGGAATAAAAGTTTGTATTTGAGATAAATATAGATTTCGGCCAGTTTTTAACTATAAAATAAATGTTTGCAGAGTAAGCAATTGTATTCAAATATAATTAAGAAAAATATGCACATCCGTTCTGAACAATTTTCTTTTACATTTGTCCATTTTGACCGATTCAAGAGAAAAGTTCTCCGATCACATTTTGATAAATCTAAATGTGAATTATTGCATCACTTTGCAAAACAAACTGGCCTAATATTTTTTTACCTATAGAGTTGGTTTAAATGAGAGCTCTGTTACATGAATGATTCCTACACATGTAGTAATTATAGAAAATGTGTGAACGTAGGAAAGAATTGTTTACAGCAGTGAATAGTGAGAACAAAGATTTGTCATATTTAAACTTTTTTCTTTTTTTACATATCAACCCAGATACTTTCTCGAGAAAACAAACTTATGCTTCTCATCTTATCTTAGCCAGAAACAATTGAAATACAGAAAATGCAATTTATGTTTACATTGAAGTTTTATTTTCTTTACAACAAGTTGGCCTAAATAATGTTTTGTCAACGTTTTTAGATTCATTTTTTTTAAATTCAAAACGTTAATGATAACATTAAACAGGCTTTAAAAAAATCTCAATTTAAAGGGAGTGTTCGTGAAAAATGAAAGGGGGTATAGGCTTAATGCGATAAAAAAGCGCTTTTGATCGCTACTAATCTTACTTCTATCTGTTGCGTCTATAAGGAGAAAATTGTAAAGACGTCTCATACCGAATACCTTAGCATCCATACAAATTCAGAAAATTGTAACATACTACTTAGACCGTAAAAATCAATTTAATTTCAAACAAATCATTCAGATATTACAACCTATAGTCATCGATTATCTTTCGCCACATTTGTATATAGTTTATATTTTATAATATTTTTTAATTTATTTTTTTTATATTTTATTTTTTAGAAAAGATTTTTAACGGATTTCGAAAAATGTGAATGGTGCGCGGCATTCTTAGATAGTTGCGCAAGCGACAAGAGAAATAAAATTAGAAAATTATAAAATATAAACTTTATACAAATGTGGCGAAAGATAATCGATGACTATAGGTGAACACTCCCTTTAACATAAAAACATTACAAGAGATATTTAGGTTTTGGAGGTCTTTGGAAAAAGATATATATAAAAAATATCTTAAACCTTTTGTTTTCCAAAAATGTTGACAAGAAAAATTCTATATTTGATCGATTTATTAACATTTTGTACTAGGAGGATGTGACGGATGATAAACAAGATAAAGAAAGGTAACATTTTTAAAATTATTAATACATTTTTGGAACTCTCATTGGCATAGTTATTGATAATTTATAGTTTAAAATACGGATGGCCTCGGACATCAAGTTAAATAATATAAGATTAAAAAATTAGGAACCTGTCTCGAGAAGTAATTTTCTTTCTGTTGCAGATTTAAACCAAGTGAAGGACTTGTATTGAAAATACCAATTCACATTGAAACCGTCCAATCTACTTCAAGAACTCCAACTCCAACACAGCTGCTGAATAGTACTCCAACTATTTCTAGTTCTACAACTCCCATCCAACTATTAAAAAGGACTCCAACTACTCCTATACCAGAATATCCTATGTTCACTAAGGTATCCTCTAGTCCTCCCTCTAGTAATAGAATCCAACCTGATAACAACCCGTCTGTTTATAGAAACAGTAACAGTCATAATATCACAGCAATGAACAACAATATCAGAATCACAAATAATAACAAAAACATCACTGATGATAACATCACAATTCAAACTGAAAAGAGCAAACACACAGGAAAACCTAATCTGTTTGATAATATTTAGAAACTAGTTAGTCGCCTCAAATTCTTATTTTCTAATCCTTAAATCTTTAAATTTCCTGGTGGTACACAAATAGATTATCAAGTACAATAGGTGGCAACAGAGAATTTAACCAATTATACACTACGTCACAAGTGTCAAATATAACAAGGAAAACGAAATTTTCTCACATTAGTTGACATGTTTTCCAAGATTAAATAAAAAAGTGTAAAAACAGAAACTAAAGAACACATTAAATTGCACTTATTTTATTGTAAGAAAAGCACTTTATTCTAAAATTATCACTATTATTGATGATTTTGTCGGACACAAAAACTGAATTGAAACTTGTGACGACAGAATACAACTGTACTGAGAGTGTACAAATTCTACGTTGCCATCTATTGAACTAGAATCTATTTGGCGGTACAAACCTTTTATATCTTAAACCAACAAAATTCGTAATTTGGAAATTGAATTATTTATGACATCTGGAACCGAATTGATTGAATCTGAGCTTCGTCGCTGAACTTTAAATTTATTAAAGTCAACCCATGGTTAAACTAATGAGTTAGGAAAGTAATCAATATTGGATTGGGTTATATAGAGCCTGAAAAGATGGCTGTAAGGATTGTTCCTATAGTTCTACACACTGGGAAAACAATAGGTAAACATTTCAAAATTTAACATAATCTCTTAATTGTTTGAATTAGAGAAAATTCACCGAAAATAAAGAGCGTCCCATATCATATTGGATCATCTCCAAGCTTAAAAGCCAAAATACTCGAAAAACCATCGTTGTTTTACGTGACATGCAGCAAAACATAGTTATTAAAACTAAAATATATATTTTGCTGTTTCAGATATGCTCTTCTTTTTTCTTATTTAGTCATGTATTTTAGAAACTACTGGGGGAAGGGACTCCTCACAAACAAAGGTAGAATAATGCAATAGGTTTTAAGCAAGGAGTAAGGAATAGAAGGGAGATATAACTGACGCGATCCACCCTACCATATGATTATACATGCTTTGCTGACGGGTACTCCATTTATATAAGAAATATTTGTCTGATGTACAATTACCGCGTATACAATAACCTATTTTGAATATTTTTTATACGAATGGAGTACCCGTCTGCAAAGCACGCATAATCATATGGTAATGCGAACCGCGTCAGTTATATCTTCCTTCTATTCCTTACTCCCTGGTTTTAAGATACATTTCGCCACCTTTTAAACAACATTAGCGACCAATGATTCCCCCCAACAGAGGGAGGTCTAATTGTTAAATTTTGCTGAACCACAGGATTCCTTGACCAATTTAGGCAACAAAACATTCAGAGCGCAGCAAAATTAGTCAATTGGGTAGTGGGTACCCTTGGTGAAGTAAAATGCCTTTATCTTCCAGTAGTTGTTGGATCTACAACAAATAAACAAATCCTGGATAAACAACCTGAAATTTTTAAGCGTACTTTGTAATTCTGAATCATTTGAGGGTGTTCGAGCTTCCAAACAAATTGTTATGATCGATATCTTTATCCTGCATCATCCATGTGTAACATTTGAGTTTTTCCTCATATTTTTGTTGCATTTTGCCTCAAGTTTTGAATGGGGAACTCGGGTAAACCACGGGAATGTTCTTAGCTTGATTTTGTGATTCATTAAGTTGAGTGGGTCGACTTCAATAGCGAAAATTTAGTTTCCCGATAAAATCGTTCAAGTGCGGGTGAACGGCGGGAGTAACTTTTAGTACCCGGTTGGCAACGCTGGGTTCCCAAGCTAGTTCTTTATAAAAATGATTATAATTTTGTTAAATAGGCAGAAGAGATTCTTACTGCAGAGTCTTCTGTAAATAAAGAAGATGATAATACTATTCGAGTTCAAATGACAAGGAATACATAGTATTAGTATTTAGTGAAGTATTATTTTCTTGCTTTTACATATATTTTACATATTATTTAGTTGAAAACCAAACCAAATTAAAGCGAAGAAAATAATTGAAAATAATAATACGAGATTATTTGTTGCTCAGTGTTTAAAGAGCAAGTCACGTTTAGTTCAATTTAGATCATTTTTTTTGAGAAAATTATTTTTAGGAAATATCAAGTTAACAATGTCCTTCGTATAGAAAATTGAAACGCCCATTGTGGAATCAACGATATTGTCATTATGCTTTTACATTGTCACAAGTGTATTTTATTTCTATTTATAATTCTAAAGAAGGAGAAGGTCAAATTGGTGGTATGACTTTGTGACAAAAGTGCCTCCTCTTTTTTGATTTTACGCACAAGAATTAGAATAACAAAAGAATTGAGTCTTTGCCATAATTATAATCCCTACATCTTTGCAGCTCATTGTGGTAAACCTAAGATATAGAAAAATGTGGTAAATCTAAGATATACAAAAATTTGGTAAACCTAAGTTATAGAAAAATGTGGTTTAGCTAAGATATAGAAAAATGGGGTATACCTAAGATATAGAAAAATGTGGTTTAGCTAAGATATAGAAAAATGTGGTATACCTAAGATATAGAAAAATGTGGAAGACCTAAGATATAGAAAAATGTGATATCTAAGATGTAGAACAATGTGTGGTATACATATTACGTAGAAACTGTTAAATATATTAATACTACCTGTATGAATAGAAGCATTGAGGGGGAAGAAGGAATATATTTTAAAACATCTCAGATAAAAGAATCAAACAACAACAACAACAATCCTCCTCAAAAGGACAACAACAACATGCAACATCAAGATGCTCCTGAGAATAGAATAAGTAGCACCTTTGCCTCCAAGAAGCACAAGGTGGATGAGGGTGTGAATAGAACCAGTGAGGGTGTTACTAGTCCAGAACCAATAAAGGAGGAACATGGACTAACTCGAAATATTCCGATTCTTTTAGAATCTGGGCAGCTTGTATCTCCATCTTTCAAACAACTAGAGGTAACTCAGGGGGAGTAAAGTTCGTAATCGGGATTTTTCCAAAAGTTGGCACTGATTGCCAATTTCAGATCAAGGGCATCGTTGCAAAGTAAATTTTAAATATTCGCTCAACTTTTCCAAAAATTTCAGCTGATCTCAAATGGTGCCAGTACAAACGTCGGACGGTTATACAAACGTCGGGCAGGACAAACCTCGGACTGGTACAATCGTCGGACTAGTACAAATGTCGGACTAGTACAAACGTCAGACCAGTACAAACGTCGGACTAAGGAAAAAAATGTTTGAATTTTAAGATTTAAAAAAAAGTTATTTCGTTTAATATCGACTGGTCTAAGAAAAATCTACACAAAGGAACTGAGTTCTTGCCACTAACTCAAATTTTCTCATCCCTATATCTTTGCAAACTGGTAATAGTATTAACATTCGATACTTTCAAACTGAAACTGTTTGATCTGATAGATTTCATAGGTTGAAATATTAAATGTTATACGACGTCGGATTGCAAAGATATAGGCATTGAAACATCAGAGTTTGTGACAATTGAACTCAAATCCTTTTCAGTTTATTGTTTTATACAGAGTTGCCTTGAAAGGATGATACTTTATTTAGTTGTCTTTGATTTTCATCACAATGAGTGAGTGATTTTTTATTTTTTTTTATATAAATAGTCTTTTTCCAAACTCAACCAAAGTCCGACTTTTTCCTTTTAAATGTACCCGTCCGACGTTTGTTCTGGTCCAACGTTTGTACTAATCCGAGGTGTACCAGTCCTACGTTTGTACCAGTCCTACGTTTGTACCAGTCCTACGTTTGTACCAGTCCAATGTTTGTACCAGTCCTACGTTTGTACTAGTCCAACGTTTGTAGCAGTCCTGCGTTTGCACCAGTCCTACGTTTTCACCAGTCCTACGTTTGTACCAGTCCTACGTTTGTACCAGTCCTACGTTTGTACTAGGCCTACGTTTATACCAGTCCTACGTTTGTACCAGTCCTACGTTTGTACCAGTCCTACGTTTGTACCAGTCNATTGTCTACCAATTGTAGCTTCACCTACGTTTGTACCATTCCGAGGTTTGTACCAGTCCGACGTTTGTACTAGTCCAACGTTTGTAGCAGTCCTGCGTTTGTACCAGTCCTACGTTTGTACCAGTCCTACTTTTGTACCAGTCCGACATTTGTACCAGTCCGACGTTTGTACCAGTCCTACGTTTGTACCATTCCGAGGTTTGTACCAGTCCGACGTTTGTACCAGTCCGACGTTTGTAAGTCCGACGTTTGTACTGTCCGACCTTTGTACTGTCCGACCTTTGTAGCGTCCGACGTTTATGGGTCTGAGGTTTGTACTAGTACCGCTCAAATAATTCTCAAGATTTTGATTTAGATTTTAAAATATATTTTATTTATTCTTACAACCAAAGTTAAAGAATATAAAATGATAAATTAAAGGGATTATTGTTAACCGGGCATTGCGATCTTTGAATTAAGGGTCAATTAAAATTACGCTTACAGTTTCTTCAGGAATTAAAAGTTTTTTTCTCTCAGGATCTTAAGCCCCCTCCTTGGTCGGTCTTTCATCACAAGGAAATATTCGCAGACTTTAAAAAAAGATAAAATATACTGTTCTTGAATACCAAAAGATTACTATTCGGAATTCAATTTTGAGGCAAATAGTTCCAGTTATTCATGAGCTATGATTAGGGTTTCCAACTGTTCTTGAATTTTGCGGAATTGTGGNAGAATCTAATGGTCTGATATTTTCTCCATTCTGCTTATTAAATCTGGAATATCGAGAAGGGATCTGAGGTAGAGAGACGTGTTCCAATCCAGGTAGAAGCTGATGTTCATACTCAACCTGGACCCGGAGATAGGGATGGATCAAAGAACCGTCCATTCATCCCATCTAACTCTCAGAAAACTTCTCAACCCAAAGCAGGCATCCAGCCAAATCCTGGATCCAAAGTGGAACCTGAATCTAGACCCAATCCTGGGCCTAAAGTTGATCCTGAACCTGGATTCAATCCTGCATCTAAAACTGAAAGTAAACCAAAGCCAAGTTCAGATTTCTTTTTTTCGAAGAGAAACCCGACTGCAGCCGTGTATTCTGAGAAGGTAAGGACTGTGCAGTACACTAAAGTACAATGCAGTACACTGTACCGGTTTACCAACTAAGTATGGGAATGTAAATACGACCTGAAACTCTTTAAATATGACGTTTCCATGGTAAAATGAAGTACTATGAATATCGTCTTTTTAAGACCTTTTTAAAATTTGGTAAAGAAATAAAAAAATAGATTTTAAAGAAACAAACAGTGTTAATTACGCACAGTCGTCTCTGAAGTCTTATCCTTTGTGGGTAACCCTGTAGTATTATTCATATTTCTATTGCCTGAAAAAAGTATTAAAAATATAAAAAAATAAAAAAATTATATTCTAACCTTAAAGACTACCTAAACGCAATACATGATATTCACCTCGAAGGAGCACTCTCATGTTTGACATTATAACCGTAAATTTTTTTATTTGGATTTTTTATAATTTTTTTTAATGCATAGAGAAGGGTACAGAGCGGTAAAAAGGCCAATCCGTGTAAAAAAAGTCTAAAGTAAACCGTAAATTTTTTGTGATTAAAGCTACAAATCTAAAAACTATAATTCTTAAAAACCCTTGCAAAATCGATAAAGAAAAATATGCCACATCTTGATATGTGTCTTAAAAAAATTATTTTTTACTTTTTTACGCTTTTTTGGCCTTTTTTTCAACCCTCCTTTACACCCAAACGATAAAAGTTATCGGTCAAATTTTTTTTTCAATGAGCTGGCCTTGAAAAATTGGGCAATAAACATCTTAACCCTATACCTTTACTCTAAGGCCTTTCCCCCACCCCCTCCTCCCCGGCTATATATACATTCAGACTCCCCCGCCTTTACAGGGTTAAGCTTATTATTTTATTAAAAGGAATGTCGGCATAATTTCAAGTTACCTTTTACAGAGGTATCCTTAACCCTTTATTGGATTAAAAATTGCTCAGACAACGGTTTAAAGTGAACCCTTGTAAATCGGGCATGTCATTCTAATCTATGGAGGGCCACTTCAAATTACGTCTACAGTTCTTTTAAAGAGTGACAAAAGAAAAATGCATTTTATGATACAACTTCTGATGGAGTTAATTGATAGATTATTATATATCTAATAAATAATCTTATTGTATCTACATCTGTAGACAGAAGAAGTAGTTACTGAGAATAGAACCCGAGAATGTCGAGAGGAGCGAAGGGAAAGATCTTGCAGTAGAGAACCAACCTGGAAACATCAAGCAGGTAAATCAAGTGACTGGGACGTACTTTAAACCATTTATTTAAAGGGACTGTACATGCCTGATTCATAACTTACCTTTATCATTATATCTATTTAACTCATTGTCTCTTTTTACTCTATTATCGTTCGTATCAACAATATTACCGTACGTATTAACTCTATAAAGGCTGAGGGTCTAAATCTATGTACAAGCCTGGGGGGGCTATCGGCGCCCCCCCCCTCCTAGAAAAAGGCCTTAGAGAATAGGTATAGGGTTGAAATGCATGTTCAAAGCTCAATTTTTCAGTGCCAGCTCATAGAAAAAATTAGATCGAAAAACCGGGTCATTAATCGATGACTTTAAGTTTATTTATTTGAAATTAAATTGATATTTTACGATATGACTCGTAAATTGCAACTTTCTGAATTTGCATGGAAGCTACGTTCTTCAGTATAAGTCGTTTTTAACAATTTTTTCCTTATAGACTCAACAAATAGAAGTAAGATTAGTATCGATCAAAAGCGATTATTTTTCGCCGTAAGTCTATACCCCCGTTTATTTTTCGCGAACACTCCCTTTAATTCTATATTACCGTCTGTATTAAATCTAGGAGAAGAGTCCAGAAAAGATTTAAACCTTGAGAAGGATGAATATACTCAACACCTGGACCAAATATTTGATAAGGTCTCATTCATTGTTTTATTAAAATAGTTATAACACCAATTATATATTTCTTAAAATTTTATGAAAGTTTTTTTTAGATCTTCTTAATAATATTTCATACAATCATTTGTGTTTTGCGAAGCAATATAAAGTATCATAGTTAATTAACAAAATATTACAAATCTTATTTTATCAATTATCAATAAAAGAACTTTTACATAATTTGTAGAATCATATTAAAAAATCATAATAAGTTGACAAATTTTAAATTTTTTTGCACCCCTTGAAAGTGTAAAACCTTACTATTTTAAATATTTTGTCTGACAAAAAATTATTTTATTTTGCTTTAAAAAAATTGTCTACCAATTGTAGCTTCAAAGATATAAACATATTTTTTTCAATATATGTTTCTTCCAGTATGAGGAGCAAAGACGAAGCCAGGATAGAGAATCAAACTTTGATGAAATCTTGACAAAATCCCCTTTCGCAGATTCTTTAGGTAATCTTAAAATTTTTGTATTTTTATCAAATAAATAGTAATTTCTGAAAATATTATAGAAATTGAAGAGAGAGTAGAAACAAAAGTCATTAATGAGATTTTCTATAAGGAATATATAAATCTGAAAACTTGATATTGTTTAAGACTCGGAGGATTACCCTAATGTGACCCATTCTTCCAAAACAGAGTTTATAACTTCAAGATCAGAATATTCTACAGAATCTATAGAACAGTTTAGTACAGGTAGACTATAAATAGATCTTCTAGAATATTCTACAGAATCTAATAGAACAGTTTAGTACAGGTAGACTATAAATATATCTTCTAGAATATTCTACAGAATCTATAGAACAGTTTAGTACAGGTAGAGACTATATATACCAATTTCAGAATATTCTGCAGAATCAATATAAAATTTTATTTTTTAATTAAAGGCAAAGATATGCAATGGAAATAGTTTTAAGCTTTCAAAATTCAGAAAATCTTCTATTTTGGCACTTTTGCACTTCAATAAATTAGTTATATATTTGTGTGTAGTTGGTCCACGTGAGAAGGTTTTGATTATTCCGGTTATGGGATCTAAGCTTCAAACATCACCATCAAGACCTCCTCCAGCCCCCTCAGCACATACAGCTCCATCCAGACCTCCTTCAGCATCCTCAGCTGCGCCTGTAGCTTCTTCAGTTCCATCTGTCAGGAATATTCCTATTCGGAAATATTCAGACTCTCCAGGTATTGGCAAATTTTTAAGGATATCCTTTATATTGATTTGTTTAATGGGAACTTGAGCCAACTTTTCTTGAGTAAGGGTTCTCTATACCAATTTTACTTATAATCCTAATTTATCTAAATGACAGATAGTCATTAAAAGTAAAAAAAAATCAATGATATCTTAGTAAAATATCTTTTATCCTGACAATACAAGTAAAGATATCAATTCAAAAAAGAAAAGTAAAAATTGTAGAAGGAAACCTGACATTGAATTTTAGTTCGTTTACGTTCGGTCATTTAATGTTATCAAACGGTAAACATCACAAGCATGTAGATTGTAGATATGGTAATATGAACCTTTCTGAGATTTCTAATTACTGTCCATTCTAATTCAAATTCATTCAAATCTATCTATCTATCTATCTATACAAACGAAACATGACACGAATGATAAACTGGAAAAAAATGGTTTAATTTCTAATTTTGTTTTCTTGTCAGTTAATGATACAACCCTGCCGTCTGCATGGACTCCTAAACCAAGGCAATCTCCATTATCCAGGTAAAGAATGGGTGATATATCCTAATAAAATATTTGGTAAAGATTTATTCAATTTGATGTGTTCAGGTAACTAAAACAAAAAAACTTATGATAATTTGTTTTCTTATAAGAGTGACACACAGTTTTATCCATAACTATTCTGTTTGTTTTTGTTAATTTGTGCCAAAACTTATGCTTGTAAGAATCTTCATTTAAAACTTTGTTAATTCATTTCAATAACATAATAAATTGATTAGAACCATATACCCATTTGATAAATCAATTAGAGCCAGTTACCCATTTGTTAATATGAAAAGAACTATTGGCTCTTTCGTATAAATTGATTACAAACTATTTAACAATTTCTTAAATTAGTTGGGCCATTGGCTCATTTGAATATAGAACCATTGTCACATTTGTTAAATTGATTGGAATCTTTGAATTGATTTTAATATAATAATCGGTTAAAAACATTGAACTATTTGCTAATTAAGTGGAACCAGATCCCGAAGCCACGACGGTCGAGTAAGAGTTGATGATGCGAAACCAAGATGGCCGACAAACCACGAGGAAACCGCGAAAAAAGAAGCTTTGGATGCATTGAAGAAGGTTCATTTGGAACTGGAAGTGAGTTTCAATAATATTTCACGTAGAACCAAACTTGGTTGGTTTAAATCTAAGCCAATAAGGATATGAACGGTCTAAAGGCGATTGATTACACGTTTTTAAAATTTTGATTTATTTCTTTTTGCATATATAATAAAAATCAAAAATTTAGGCGGCCCGTAGCCGGCTCTCGTCCCAAGTTAATGAGATGAACTCCAGTATTCCAGTCACAAATGTTCCACTGATTTCAAGGTATTAAATGCATATACTAGATAGTATTTTGGAGATTGTTTGACTTCCTCACCTAAACAAATGAAAAGATTACAAAGCTTAAAACCATCAACAAATTCAGTGACGTAACGAGGGGTGGGGAACGAACCGAGATTCGCTCCCCCCCCCCCTCAGCATATTTAGCCCCCCCTCACAGTGACATGGCTCCAGCATGACCATTGAAGATGATTGTAAACCATCTTTTATAAAATTTTGTCCATTAAGAAAAATAAACCAACATTTGTTTTGATAAATTATTCGACAGAAGGGCTTCCCCCCTTGTACCCCACACCCCAGCCCCTTTAAATAAAATTCTCCCCACCCCCCTTCCCTCACAAAAGTGTTATTTGCGCCACTGGCGTAATTAATTTCGTTTTGTTCTTTCTTTTTAGAATGAAGTGTCTCAAAGGATTTGTAATTTGTAATAGATTTAATTCAAATAAAGTGTCTTAAACCTTGCTTACAAAGATATATAATATATCAGTATTTCAGAAATAACAAAACATATTATAAAGTCTTTAGAAACAGTTCATTCCAAAAAAATCATTCTGCTTTTTCTGGTTCCCACTGCAGATGCCTCAGGAGTACCTTTGATACTCACTTGCATCAGTTCAAAACTGTTTTTAATGTTTTTTTTTCTTTCTTCAATTTCAGACCTTACTCCAGCATAGATGAAAGAAATGAAAGAAGTAGAAGTGTAGANGGGGGTCGCGTTACCACTCTTCGAATATAGGGTCGCGTTACCACTCTTCGAATAAAGGGTCGCGTTACCACTCTTCGAATATAGGGTCGCGTTACCACTCTTCGAATAAAGGGTCGCGTTACCACTCTTCGAATATAGGGTCGCGTTACCACTCTTCGAATAAAGGGTCGCGTTACCACTCTTCGAATATAGGGTCGCGTTACCACTCTTCGAATAAAGGGTCGCGTTACCACTCTTCGAATATAGGGTCGCGTTACCACTCTTCGAATAAAGGGTCGCGTTACCACTCTTCGAATATAGGGTCGCGTTACCACTCTTCGAATAAAGGGTCGCGTTACCACTCTTCGAATATAGGGTCGCGTTACCACTCTTCGAATAAAGGGTCGCGTTACCACTCTTCGAATATAGGGTCGCGTTACCACTCTTCGAATAAAGGGTCGCGTTACCACTCTTCGAATATAGGGTCGCGTTACCACTCTTCGAATGAAGGGTCGCGTAAAATTACGTCCATATTCCCTTTAAATGAATTGTGTCTTTGCCACAAACTCTGATTTTCTAATCTTCTATTTCTTTGATCTTATGCCGTAGACCTGATGATACTTCAAACTATGAATTCTGTTGGATCAATAAATAAAAAAATAAAAGGTTTACAACATTAGGTTGCTAAGGTAGAGTGCTTAGAAAATCTGAGTTTTTGGCAAAGATTATTTTCTTTGTTAAATTGATATTGTTAAACTCAAAGGAAAGAGGTTCGGAGCAGTAGAGCAGTAAAGTTGGGTAGAGAGAGATCTCTTCAAGATATAGATAAAGATATTGAAACTATCTGGAGAGAACTTCAGGTAGAGGCTGTTCAATCAAACATAACAGCTGGTCCTTGATCTTTAACATATATTGCGGCGCTAATTCGTCAACAGACTTTAGCATTTGAAATCACAAAATTACACAATTCTTAGAATTCCTAAAATTTGGTCTGCCTTTTCATGTGCTCTAAACATTACCGGAATGTCACTCAGGTTTACATTAAACAAATAAGACAAAAATTGTCTAAATCTGAACAAAATTCGTCTCACCTTAATTATTTTTGAAAGTACGAAAAATGGGAGACCATGTTTTAAAATGCCAGGATTAGAAAATCTTTAACATTTTTAATTCAAGATCTTAGTTCAAAATTTAGATTAACAAACTAATACAGGAAATGAAGATCAAAGACGATTTTTAAGTAATTCGATACAATACAATACAATACAGTACAATATGATACAATACAATACAATACAATACAATATAGTACAATACAATACAATACAATACAATACAATACAATACAATACAATACAATAAAATACAATACAATACAATACAATACAATACAATACAATACAATACAATACAATACAATACAATACAATACAATACAATACAATACAATACAATACAATACAATACAATACAATACAATACAATACAATACAATACAATACAATACAATACAATACAGTAAAATACAATACAATACAATACAATGCAATGCAATACAATACAATACAAATGATGTATTATAATTTCAGGAACTAGATAGACTACCCTTAGATGAAAATACTAGTACTAAAGAAACCTCTTTAAAGTAAGCCTGTTCATCTTATTCAGTAAAACTATAAAACTTGGAATAGGAGAACCACATTTCAGCAATCTTATGTTTACTCGATGTTGAACCAGTAGCTTAAAATAAATTAATTCAGTGAAATGGGTCTGTGAACACTGCGGTTTTTGTGTTTCAAATAGGGGCTTAAATAGAAGTAAATCTAGGGGTAGTCCAAATTTGCGCCAAAAAAACGTTTTGAAATATAAACTGTAAATTCAAAACTTTTGGCTTCTTGGATATCGGGAATAAGTTTAAGATACTTTATTCCATTTTGAGAGAATTATATCCCGTGTATTTTCAATTCTGGATTTTCTAAAAAAAATTGAGAATTTTAAAGTTTTTTTTCGGTTTAAAATGGAATAAAATAATTTAAGCAACTGCCAATTGTGTATAATTAGGGAAATTATTTCACAAGGCAGTTCCATAAATAGATATTATTGTTAGACATTCAAATAGTTTATTTATTATTAAATGTAAAACACGATTGTTAAAACTGTAAACTCTAAAAAAGTACCGGAAGAGCGGAGAACTCATAATCCTGATAGCTTGATATCGATATCCATTCTTCAATTCGATGATCAATGCTTATCAATCCATTTCAGTTATATGATGCGATTACCATGCGGGATATCGAATAAAAATAAAATTGATCTGCAGATTAACAAAAGATCAAGATCATTCATTTATCGATCATGATAGTCACAAGACAAGAGTTTCCTGCTCTGGATATACAGATTACAAAATCTGAAGTTTATTTTTCATGATATGATTTTTTTAGATTTATTATTAATTGATTATATAAAGGAGACTTTTATTCCGCATTTTACCTGAAATATTTCTTCAGGTCAGGGGATAGACCTCCATCTGCCCCTCCTACCCTATCTCAACAGAATCTAGTCACGCCCCCCTGGAGATCAAGAAATAGGTGAGGAGAGTTTAGAAAACGAATATTGAATTACAAAAGTGTTTTTTTCATTAAGTGAATTCTGTCGGACTCTTGAGATTGAAGAAATGCAACAATGTTGTATAAATTTTTTTTTATAAAAATTCATTTATTGAAATTTTAGTATATACTAAGTGCCCGGTCCAGCCGTTTGTTTTTGTGACATATATACATACTGATGATTGCATAAAAGCATGAAACAATTTGTTTATAAATAAAATGGTATAAGTACATTGTTGCGTTTCAACTGATACAATGTTTTATTATATAGATAGATTTGGCTACCATGTCCCTATATTTTGTTTGATATTTAATTCCAAATTTATGTTTGAAATCCGAATTTTTTTTAACCAGGGTTAATTCTCAACCCATTTTTTGTATTAAAAAAGCATATTTATAGTATTGGGACATTTCGTAGATAGAGAATACTTCTTCTTTCTAGCAAATAATTTTATCTCCTTTGTTTTAAATTTCTGAATTAAAACTGTTCAGGACTGCTTCTGGAAATAATACTTCAGACTCTACCCTGTATAAAACTAAATCAACAATAAGGAAGAGTAACAGAATATATTAGAATATTAAATCTGTCCATTTTATAATACTGATACCGTTCAATCTTTTTCCTAGAACGGTTTCCTACAGTTCTTCACTTGATTCTTGTTTGATTTTTTTGAGATTAGACCCGAAGATAAAACTCCATACATAAGACCAAATTGACCCTGCAGAACCTAATTTTTCTTGGGTTTTAGGTCGTCTACAAAGTCATATTTGTATATTTCTTCTCGTCATTATTAATAATAAGAATGTTCTCCCTTTCATCGTAAATCCTGTCAAGGATTGAAAAAATATATACATATAAAAAGTTGTTGTTTTAAGACTGTTAAACCCTGCAGGGACGGTTCGGGGAGATCAGCTCCAGGTTTAGCAAACACACAGAGAACAACTTCTCCGAGTTCTAGAACCATCTGGGATCCTGTATTCACTAGATCTTCAGGCACAACATCTTCAAGAAAGCTAGCAATATATAAAGTAATGTCTTCTTTTGTTTAACTCGATAATTCTTCTATAGAAAACTATTAATCGTCCGTTGTCAAAAATCACAATATGTGAATAAATATCAACGAAGAAGAAAACAAAATGAAGGATGTTTTGGATTGCAGGGGATTATGGACCTAGATATCCAGCTACTCCAGTTCCAACCTTCTCTTCATCCTGGGATCCCAAACCAAACTATTTTCCAACCCAACCAAACCATTTCAGGTCTGATCAAATAAAACAAATTATTTAGAATTAAGAAAAGATCATCGAAGCAAAAGCTGTGAAAAAAACGAGAAAAAACGTTTTTTATTGTCCTTGTCTTTCTCCTTGCCATTGCAAGATTTAAAAGGAAAAAATTATTTTCCAAACTATTTAGTTTTCTTTTTGAACCCGCAAATAACCAGAAAACTCCGAAATAGGAAGACGACTTTATAGAAATACTTAATTGTGTATTGATGGTATTACAAAGCAAATTATTTTACTAGACACTTATTAAATCACTAATTAAGGGTCTGTTTACACTGAAGACTTTCTGTGTCCCAGGATTATTGGACTCTTTAAAGTCATAACTGAAGCAAAAGTAGTTTTCCTATTTCAGAGTTTTCTGGTTATACCTGTATACCTATTTTGTAAAACTATCTCAGTTATCTTCCTAAACCCGAGACTAAACCTAATTCTCTTAGATGTTTCAGTTATCGTCCTAAACCCGAAACTATACTTATTTTTCTTCAATGCTATACTTTTCTTCCTATACCCGAAACTTTACCGAATTTTATACCTAAACCCTAAAGTATACCTAATTTTTTTAAACCATCTCAGTTATCTTTCGAAACCCGAGAATAAATTTAATTTTCTTAACTGTTTCAGCTTTCTTTCTAAACCCAAGACTAAACCTAATTTTCTGAAACTATCTCAGTTTTCTTCCTAAACCCGAGATTTAACCTAATTTTCTTAAACTATCTCAGTTTTCTTCCTAAACCCGAGACTAAACCTGGAAATATAACACCAACCTATTGTAGTGGAAGCCCCAGGTAGGTTCAGCTATTTTTTAATACAAAGTGACCTTTTCTTTATTTGGTTCATATAAGAACAAGAGACACGTACGTAGTATATACAGGGCTACCCTAAAAGGATTAAATTATACTGACGACGTAAAACTCTTTATATTTATACAATGATTGAGGGTTAGAAATGTGTCTGCTTTTAATAATTCAATTATAATAATTCCCTTTCAATAATTTTTAAATCATTTGGTAAATAACCTTGCACTTGTTAAACACCAAAAATGTGAAAATATTAGATTTAAAAACCAAACAGTTCTCTTTCAAATCTCATTCTGTGTGGAATACTCTGTGTATAACTAATCCTGGAAGACACAATATAACACTTCAGTCTCTACAGCCATTCCTACTATACTAACCGCAGGGGTAGATACAAAGAATACAAATGTAGCCTGAGCTGGAAACTTTTGAATGGTGGATATCACGATTAATGCTTGATCCTCTCTTTTTCTTATTCTCGAGACTAACCTAATCTTGTACTTGTATCCTGAAAAGTGTATAAAATTGAACCAATAAGAATCGTGTATCAGATTCAGAAGCCGGGAAATTTAAAATTCTACGCTCCATTGAAGATTAATATACAGAAACGCCTCTAATTTTGAAAAATGGGTTTTTGATTTTTCTGTTCTATATCCAAAAAAGAGTAAATTGAGCAAGAAATTAAAAGTGTCCACATTGGTCCACAAAGGTGTCCAATTCTGAAGTTCCCAGATTTGAGCTGGAATTACTTTTGAATGGTGGATATCGGATTGAATGCTTCATCCACGCTTTTTCTTAATCTCAAACTTTAATAATGCTTGTTCTCCTCTTGTTGTTAATCTCCAGAGCTGAAAACTTTAGAATGGGACATCCTTAATCCCGATCGGTTAATTTATCTGGAGATAGATAACAAGAGGAGTCAAAGCATTATTTAATCTCAAGATGGAGAAAACGAGTGGATCAGGCATTACTCCCGATATCCACCATTCAAAAGTTTCCAGCTCAGATTAATTAACCGATCGGGATTAGGGATATCCTATTCTAAAGTTTTTAGCTCTGAATACATATATCAGCCAAAAAAATTCGTCCAATTAAAAATTACTTTTGTTAGACTAGGCACTTAGGGTCGACTAGGAGACAGGCAGTTTTCACAAACATCTCGTTTTTCAAAAAAGCTCTCGTTCTGAAAAATAAAACCAAGTTTTTGTTGTTTAAAATTGACAACTTTGTTAACGAATGTTATGTTTTGAAAAATCTAAATCTAAACGAAAAGTTATCGATCAAGAATGTCGCATAGTTTATCAGGTGATAAAGATAAAACTGATCATGTTTTTTAACTCACTCTGTATTACAGGGGAAGAACAACATCTGCAAGATCTATTCCTATTATTCAGGGAACCCAGCCTAGAGGTAGAGAAATTGATTTAAAATGTTTTACTAAAATGTCATATATTCATATGTTCCACAAAACCTTCCAAATTTACGATTTCAAATAAGTAAAAATTGCACTATTTTTAACAATTCAAACTTTTCGATTGACGCTCTGCATACTAAAGGGCCAATTATTTTACCATTACAAAAAAAATTAGATAATATCTTTCAAAAAATATCCCTTTCAAATTAAAACTTTGGAAAATAGTTTCGTAAATATCCCTTTGACAGCTTGGAAAATTACAGCTTAATCCGTATATTGATAACCAGAAAACTCTGGAATAGGAAGACGACTTTTAGAATCAAGTTATTAGAAAGTCCAATAAGCATGAAACAAGCAATTGTGCAGTGTCCATTTAACGAAACTAGTGATTTACTAAGTTTCTAGTAAATCTTTTTGCTTTGTAATCAAATACTCTTAAACATTGTTATAATGTCGTCTTCCTATTTCATTGTTTTCTAGTTATCACTATATATCCTTCAGAGACATTAACTAATAATTGATTGTTATAGAAATTATTTATTGTATTCAACTATACGGGAGATACTTTATATAATCAGTGACAAGTTTCAAAATGTTCGATAATATTTCAAAACAATTAAAATAAAAAATAGGAAAATTATTTCATTATTTTCTGGTTACCAAACTCTAGTCAATTCTTTGCTGTAGGAGGGTTCGGAGAAGCAGCGAGCAGACTTAAATCTGAATTCTTATCAGAACCCAGATCTGGTTTAAACAAACCAGATACGATTAGAACAGTTCCAATTGTTCAAGAGAATAGAACAGACAGGAAGCAGGAAGACGGAGTAAAAGAAGGACATCCACCTAGTTCAATGAAAGAGGAGAAAAGGTCCCCTGATATTACAGGAAGAAGCAGTCAACCCTGTTCTACCAGCAAACAAGAAACAAGGTATATAAATTCTTTACTATTCTAAGTTAAGGACACAGTGGAGAATTAAGTAGAACCTCTTCAAATCTGATGGATTACTAATTTGTGATATGGATTGTTTAAGAAATTCAGAAAATGATAATTATATGGTTTCCCACAAACGATGTAACTTTAATTACGACCTGAGTCGGAATTTCATGAATTTGAGCAGCGTCTTAAATCCGCCAAAAACCAGTTTCAATTGAACGCCGGCTGAAATATTAAAACATTTAATACAATTTTAAGTGGAACCAACCATTTTTGAGCCGCGTCTCAAATTTAAGTCGCGGCTCAAATTCTTTAAATTCGGTCTCTGAAATCAAAACTAATTTAAAGTCTGGGAACGAGGGAAGGCACAAATAACGTCACAAATCATCATTATTTCACAAAAAAAACGGTGTGGTTGGACGAAATAATTAGCATGTTATGACGTAATTTGTGGTGCGGAAGAAAAAATGGTGTGGGATGCATTCCCTCCTTCGTTTTGTAATTGTAAATCAAAGATTTGGCCTAAGAAGACACAAATTTGCACCCTTTCTAATGATAATTTTTTTCTTCACAATTGTCGGCAATGATTCTTTTGATCTAAAAAGAGATTACTCAGTTATCAATAGTAAAGATTATCAGTACTTTATTTTGTTGCCCCAAACTCAAATTTAGCTACTAAATCTTGGCAACTAATAAAACAATAATATTGGAGGAAAATAATCAGTACCTTTAGATTGTTCTCGTCAAAGAATTCGGAAGGATTCGTGGATTCAGTTTAAAATGATTTAGATCTGGTAAAGGAATAACTGGACTTAAGTCCTGCTTAAAGTCTGGAGCTTCTAGTTCCTCTGCACCTTCCTCCAGTACAACACTGTACACCAATACCCAGGGTTCAACCAAAACAATTGAATCTTACAAACAAAATGTTCTCTTCAAATCTACAGGTTAGAATTAAATCAAGGAGTATAAGGAAAAGCTTACCTGTAGATTCTGTAGATACGATCAGGAGATTTCTATTTTCTTCTAGAACTATTGTGTTTTCAATAATAGATGAAAGAGTTATAAATGTAATAAGAGGTGACATATAGAGATCTCTTGAATGTAAATTTGTCTACTACATAATCCCCAGGCAAACAAAAAAATCACATTAAATTTTTTTTTTAATTAGGTACACAAGTTACGGTACATTCCAGTTAATTTCATGTACCGTGCTGAATTTCGACTAGCCAGGGCAAGCAGTACAGTACAAATACAGACTATATTAGGCAAAACGGGACGGTACTCCTATTGAATGATCCTCTTCTAGTGAAATTTATGTTAAGTCAGCAAAACATTAATTTATTTATTATATTTTATTTATTAATGTATTAATCAAGGCGGAACGGACTGACTCTTGCTCTATGGTATTCCATACTCCGTGGAGTAAAAAAGTTTTGAAATATTTTTTAAAATGAAAGAATATTGTATATATATATAATATATATATATATATATATATGACACAACTTTTAGAAACAAATTTTGAGAAAATTACAAAGAAGAAAATTAGTAATCTTCTTATTCAGGCGTGGAAAGTTCAGGAAAGGACAACGATCATGATTATGACTGGATGGAATTTAAGAAGAATGAAGGTCAGAAAAAAGCATGATTTCAGTTTTACATTTTTTCTGCTTTTTTACAATTTTCTACTTTTTAATATTTCCTCTCAAAGAACGTGATGTATCTGTTAACTTTTTATTTCACTTTTAATTTGAGATGTTCTTCCTTCAAAATATCGAGTATGTATTTAACCGCCTTTTGACCAATATTTTGACCCATGATTCCCAGCAGGATGTAAAGTCCTTAACTATCCCTTGGGACAATTAGATAAAATGACATTCCGCTTTGCGCACCCAGTCTTCTCAAAAGACGATACAATTTTGTACAACTCTTTTTCGGGAAATTAATAACAAATAAAATAATTTTTTTTAAGAAGTTTAAAATACTGTTCAGGTTCAAATACTGGGAATGAGATGAATGCACCTAAGAGTGCGGGTTCAGTAGTCCCCATTCCCAACTCTAGGTATGGTTTGGATCATGTAGCCGTGTAGAGGATATTATTTATCCATACTACATTTTCAGAATCCTGAAACTTCAAAAAAAATTTCACCTACACATATATATTATTTTCAAGTATGATTTTCTGATTTTGTAATATAAATGGAATAATATAATGGAAGAAATTGTGAGAAAACGAGTTTCAAGCTAGAAAAACGACGATATCTTTACACTAGTGTTCTGATGAAGGTATAAACTACTGGTCACTTGAAATTACATCGACATTTCATTAAATTCCAACAATCGTCCCACTGTTAAATTGATAAAATCCCACTAGTATTAGTTTTAGTAAATATCTTATATAATCGTTTTCAGACTCAAATTATGACTTTAAATAGTCAAATGAACATGAGAAACAGTAGTTGTGCAGTGTAAACAGACCTATTTTAATTAATAAATGTATTAATAAGTTTATTGTAAAACTATCTGCTTTGTAACAACATCAAATACAATGTATTGCTTTAAGATCGTCTTCTATTCTCCAGTTTCCTAGTTCTCCTGATACAGGGTGTCCCAATAAACATGAGAATTCGGTAACAAATTCGATATCGTCTTTTGAAATAATTCTTTGGTTTAGTATAGTGATACCTACTGAGAAAGCTGTAATCTGTAAGAGTTTGGTCTGCTATGGATACATTTTGTTTGTTTATGTTTTGACTGCATACGGTTGTACTAAGTAAAACAAGAAAATTACATATACAAACAGAGTAAACTTGTCCGTCTTCACTGATCATCTTGCGGAGACATTTTAGACACATCTTTACAGTCTTTTATCCTTTTCAAGCAGAAATAATAATATTACGGCTTTTGAAATTAGGCATTACAATTCTAATTCATAACAAAGACGATATCCAATTCGTCCCTGAATTCCCATGTTTTTTTGGACACCCTGTATATAATTATTGAATTTAGGATATCCGAAGAAAGATCTAGATTGGGCAAAAACCAGCCCAAGGAGGAGAAGGTTGAGAAGGCGGAAGGAGATATGAGGAAGGAGAAAGGAGGGACTAACCCATTCGAGTGTGAAGATTGTAGATATAAGGATGCTGGGAATAATAATCAGTGTTCTGCCTGTGATGCAGGAACACAGACGGAAAGAGTAAAAAAATCTAATTGTAGGGTTATGTAACTCTGATTTGAATACACATAATTCATTTCTTTAATTCTTTTTACCTAAAGTTCGTTTGTATTTGGTAAGGCCATAAAATAGTCCCTGTTCACTGTACAATAAACCGAGGCAATAAAAGATTGATAAGTAATGAATATTAAAAAATTTAGTTACATGTATGTCACCTCATTGTTATAACTTTGTAAAATATATAAAGTAAAATATATAGATGTCGATATATTTTCTCCCCAAGCTTAATACCCTAGTGGGATACCCATTACTTTGAAGGATGACAAGCTAAGAGGTATTTCAGGAAAAAATTGAAAAAAATCCCTTTAACGAAAATAAAACAAAACAATTTTTAGAAATATTCAAAAGATTCATCTCCATCGCCCAAATACTGCCCAAAACATTCTAAAAATTGTTTCTTTTTTCTGGACTTTAATTTCTAAAATTAGTAATGAATCCCTGACAAATTAATATTTGCTTGATGATGCATTTGCCGCAAGCTCTAAAGGGGAACAGTGGAAAAAGGATCCAGTCTATAGTTATTAAGATTTCAAAATGTTTCTGTACAGTAAAGTTATAATTGCAAATAAATATGTGAAGGTGTTGAATTAGTAGAATATATATACAACTAGGCTTTTAGGGCGCTTCGCTCCCTTCTTCTATTGAAATTGTGAACATGTTCTTTTTGTTTACATTTTAAAACAAAGAAGAAAACAATTTTGCGGATTTTTAAAAAAAAATCGCGGATTTTCAAGAATTTAAATTTTTTTACAAAATTAAAAACATTTTTTAAAATTTTTATCATTCATAAACTTTCCCTGTGGTCACGTGATGTCCCACAAAAAATTTGGGCCCGATCAGTTCAGCCGTTTTGACGTTTATTGGATACAAACAAACAGACAGACACCCAGACAAGCTAAATTTAAATATAGACTAGCCTTAGAGGGCGCTTTATCATTCATAAACCTTCCCTGGGGTCCCTAGATGTCCCACAAAAAATATGGGCCCGATCGGTTCAGCCGTTTTGACGTTTATTGGATACAAACAGACAGACAAATAAACAAACAAACACCCACCCAAGCCAAATTTATATATAGATGGAGCAATCCAACATATGAAACAAATTCTCAATTCTCAAATTTAGTAAATCATTACAATTCATGCAATTATCTGCAACTGTAAACACACACGGGGAGGGAAATGATTGAAATTGATTCCCTATGCATTAGATTTTCTTAATTCAGGAAATAATATCTTGTCATCATAGGAATTAGAATGCTCATTCATGCATAAGAACTCAATTTTGAGATGTAGGAATCGTAATTCCTAAATTAATAGAAAATAATTTTGTGAAAAACAGAAAATGATTGAGAACTTTAAAGATTATTTTTCTGTAAACCGAGCTCATCCCTGAATTAGTTCCAAGTTGGCTGCTAGTGTACAGTTGTTGTTAGGTGATCTAAGAATTCCTAAACTTTAACAAGGCAGGGAAGGCATGCTCACATTCCATATGCCTTTCTGTCAGCAAAAGCAACAATATAACATTGAAAAGTATAATTTTTATAATGATTTCATATAGATATACTTACACAAATGTCATCTATTAAGAAAATAACTCAAATTATGTCTACATCTGTCTCCACTTGCCTTACTGCAGGTTAAGCCTATTCAGGCATATACTTTTACATACTCTCTCTCTCTCTGCTTGCGCCACTTCTCAAAATATTCAAAAGCTAATGTGTTCATTTATTTGTGTTCTTAATTATAATGAATTCAAAGCGTTTAATTATGTTTTAACAATCGATGCCAAATTGTAGAGAAAATATTTTTTTATGGTTTTTTCTTATACTTTAATTGGACTTTCTTTATTTGTTGGTGTAACGACTATTTTGGTTGGTTTTTCTCCAGATGTTGGTGTAGTTATAGAAATTTTAGTTGGAATTTCTCCAGTTGGAGGTGCGGTTACAATAACTTTAATTGGTATTTCTCCAGTTGGAGGTGCGGTTACAATAATTTTAATTGGTATTTCTCCAGTTGGAGGTGCGGTTACAATAATTTTAGTTGGTATTTCTCCAGTTGGAGGGACGGTTACAATAATTTTAGTTGGTATTTCTCCAGTTGGAGGTGCGGTTACAATAATTTTAGTTGGTATTTCTCCAGTTGGAGGTGCGGTTGTAGCTGTAGCTGTTGTTGGCTCAAAAGTTGATGTTGATGAGATATCAACAGGTTCTTCTTTGTTTGTAGCTGTAGCTGTTGTTGGCTCAATAGTTGATGTTGATGAAATATCAACTGGTATTTCTCCAGTTGTTGGGGTAGTTGTAACAATCTCAGTGGGTATTTCTCCAGTTGTTGGGGTAGTTACAATAATCTCAGTGGGTATTTCTCCAATTGTTGGGGTAGTTGTTGTTGATAAAATTTCAACAGGAGTTTCCCCTATGGTATATGTAGTTGTGGTAGGTTCTAGAGCTGTAGATTTAGTGTCCATGGTTGTTTCGTCTGTAATACCAGTTGTTGAATCAGTTTCTAAAATATAATTTCATAATTTATGCTGACCCAAAAAATGTCTTTAAAAGTTAGTTAAAATTAAATGTTCGAATAGAAAGATGTATGTATAAGGCAAAATAACCAAGCAATGAACAACCGAAGCTATTTAAATTATCAAAACTTGAAAGAGTAAAAATTAACAAATGTTACTGTGCGTAATTTCAAGGGATCCTCCATGCAAAGATGGCGATGCCTAATTTTCAGTGCTCTTGACTGATCATTGATCACAAAGAACTTTGAAAATTTATCTCTCAAATGGTGAATAAACTGAATTGCAAAATTATTCAAATTTTAAAAGGTAACTGTGTGAATCAAATGCACCTTTCTTCAAATAGAGAGGGTCACTTGAAATTATGTCTGAAGTCACTTTTAATAAATCATGCAATCCACTATGTGAGATTGATATCGGGGGGGGGGGGCATGCCCCTGTATTTATAAAAGAAGGGCGAAGATGAAACTAGGCTAATTCCTAAGAATACTTTAGAAAAAGTTCCCATGATTTCTTAGAAATTTTGGCGTATTTCAAGTGTTCAACCTATTCCATTAGCTTAGATTCATTATGGTCCTTAAGAGAACATGTGTTTTACACCTGGGAGTTTTTTTGGATTTTTTAAATGTTATACTTTTTTCTGGTGTAGAAGTGAAAGTAGAAGTTGGAGTAATAAAAGATGTGGAGACTGATGTGGCTGTGCTGATAGAGGCAGATGTAAATGTGGAAGTAGAAGCCGAGGTAGAAGGAGTTATTGAAGGGGAGGTGTTGGTGGTGGAAAATGTCACTTAATAAGTAAAATAAAAATAAATGTGCATTCTGTCATGCAGATATTAATAATTGTAATATATTTAAGTTGGGCGACTCTTTTAGGATATAAGTCAACTATTTTATAAAACTTTTTATATTTGAAAATATGTATTTTCCCTACAAAAACTCTACAGTACCAAACCAGTGGTAACCAGATAACCGGAATGACGGTTGTCTTCATTATTTCATTTTATTCCAAAATGACTCTATGAAGTAGTTACAGTAGAACCATTAGACTTGACTGTTAGTTGACGGTGTGATACTTACATAGAAATAAGGAAATCAATCCATTCACCTTAATTGTCCTCGGAACAAGCCAACTCAACTAGATTCTTTTTTTCAGTAAAAGTATCTAACTCTTATTAACTTAAGGAAGGACTAGTTTCGCATGTGTTGGAAGTATTTTGGGTCACACACAATACACAGATGTAATTAATTTTAACAAATGGGAATAAAAGTGTATAATCAAAAAATAAAATGTACTTTTTTCTGTTGTAGAAGTGAAAGTTGAAGTGATCTCAGATGAAGAGACAGATGTAGGAGTAAACATGGATGTTGATGTTAGGTTATATGTAGAAGTTAGTATGGAAGTTGATGTGGGGGTAGATGAAGACATAGACGTGGAAGAGGAGGATGGGATAGTGGATGTGATGGTAGAAGAAGATGGGATGGTGGATGTGATGGTAGAGGAGGATGGGAAGGTGGATGTGATGGTAGAGGAGGATGGGATGGTGGATGTGATGGAAGAGGAGGATGGAATGGTGGATGTGATGGTAGAGGAGGA